>NW_026534344.1:15158741-15159276 GCF_026225885.1 Hylaeus anthracinus | reverse complement strand
AATTGGAAATAATTTCGGCCTTTACTTTGTCTTCTGTTATTCGTTGGGTTCGTTTCTCTGATGAGGAACCAAATGTAGTCTTCCAACATTCTTTCATCCCAATATCCTTGATAGCGCTGCTCTTTAGTTTTTATATCTTGGTAAAACCTTTCACCGTGTTCGTCACTTGCATCGCCAAAATTCTCCGGGAAAAATCCAAGTGAGAATATAAAGAATGAATTTTGAGCGACATATTTACGCCTGTTGAAATTAAAATTGAAATTAAATGTACAAATTGTTCCATTTTGTCAAATCAAATAGAATAACAATATATATTCCATACCCATTTTTGCATAATTTCTTAGCAAATCTTCAACAACTTCCTTATAATTCATACTCTGCCGAGCCAGAAGCCCCAAACTATTGAGTAGTCATCAAGGCGCTATCAAGGATATTGGGATGAAAGAATGTTGGAAGACTACATTTGGTTCCTCATCAGAGAAACGAACCCAACGAATAACAGAAGACAAAGTAAAGGCCGAAATTATTTCCAATT
>NW_026534344.1:15115774-15158731 GCF_026225885.1 Hylaeus anthracinus | reverse complement strand
AGATATGGCCTAAAATGTGAAGGTATGTCAGAAAAAAATCGAAAAAAGTTCATTGATAGAAAAATTTTGTCTTGCGATTTTCGAGTTTAGTAGGCCAAAATACATAAGAAAAAAAAAGTGTGTCATTGAATGTACATTTTTTTTTTATTTTGTAAACTAGTGTAATTAGATGTATTCTGTTATAAGTAAAATTGAAATTGTACATTCAAAAAGTCACTTTTAAATTACATATGTCGCCCTAGAAGCGCCACTTGAGCGCAAAGGGTTAATCTTCAATAAGTTCGAACTAGTGATGTCTAATGTTGGCTCTTTCTGGTCTAATCGCCGGATTTTTTCAATCGATTACTTCATCGTATCATCTATCTCATAAAAGTATTATGTATCGTGTATGTTAACATTCCTATTAAATTTGCCTTATACGACAAATTGTTAGAGAACTAAAGTAAATTTAAAGTTTCGCGCCACTATTCTCTAGAAGGCGTTTATGGGAAAGGGGCCCGATGCGTTTTTCTTTTTAGTTCCGAATTTTCCGGCACGCGTTCAGGATGATCTCACAGTGGAAGAGTGTTCATCTTAATACTATTTTATATTTCTAAGAAAACTCTTTGTTCTTTTGTAATATAATTTATTTTCCCTTGTGTTATGGATACATTCTATATTGTATGATTTAATCAAAAAATATTAATAATATATTCCTAAGACAAATATCTAATGGCCTAAGGAAATAATTCTATACCGATTGAACAATTTAATATAAGAGTATTTTCTAATGCGTAGAAAATTCAGCAGTGATGTTTAAACACATAAAAATGAATTCTTGCAAAAGCAAAAATAATGTAAATTTATATATTATTATTTGTTTCAAGATCATTCTGAAAGACTTATTTAAATAAACATAGCTGAGTAAACGATTTAATAAAAAGTTATAACAGAAGTATGAAGTAATAGAGAAGTTTGTGACGAATACTCTGGCGCAAAACTGTGTTCCATGACTACTTCGGCATACAGCGAGTATGCAAATTAGTGGCGCCAGCGCAGTGTCGCTCAGTGATTTCTTTAATTTGTACCTACTTGTACACTAAAATGGTCGGGGTTGATTTGGTGTATGTATAAAGACATTTTTCCTTTACATATTATGTAAAACAAGTGCAACATTGGTCCAAAAAAACGTCATCTTCAAAGATAGACGGGTCAAAGAAGACCAGCACTCTGGCCGCAAATATTATCAGATATCATGCGAAGAGAATTTTAACTATGAAAAACTTTAAACGAAGAATTTGAAGAATTCACAAAGTTCATCAAGTACATTTTCCAATAGTGATAGACTTATATTGGCCAGAATTTTGTACAGAATTTTGAAATGGTATGGTAATAGTGAAGGTTCAGTCATAAAATAAAATACCTCTGATTGAAAAAATGACGGACGTTTGAACTTTTTTAACACACTTTTTAACTTTAAACATTTGAAAATATGGTTAAATATTAATGAATAATTATAATTAGACTGCAGATCTTTATGCATTTATAGAAAATTTGTATGTATAAGAATCTATAAGATGCAAACAATATGCAAGAATATAAAAAAGATTGAGAGTAAAGTTTATATTATAATATTTGCAGAGTAAAATAATTTCCTATTTAGGTTCAATTTTTGTAGGCACGTTCGCGAAGATTTTATTTTGTACAAAGATCCGTAATCTAATTATAATTTTAATACGGACGATAACTACACAACTTTTTTTTAATAACCTCTTTGATATTTTGCTTTCCATATGATCCAATGCCAAATTGTCATGCCAAATTTCATGTGACTATTGAAAATATAAAAATTATTAAAAATGTATTTTGCTTACTAGTTTAACATGTCTTCTCTTACGTATAAAAATATTGACATTCTACATTTCATTATTTATCATGTGAAATAAAAATTAGCCTCTTAAAAAAATTAAAACCCACAACGAAACGATACTCATGTTCAAAATTCTGTTTTGTTGCAGTTATCGCTCGATAAATTAAGGTTTTGAAAGCAGCAATGTTTTTTGGGACGTCCTAATAGTCGCAGGGGATCGAAGACGGCTCCGCAGAATCTTGGAGTTGTTCCCTTTCTTGTACTTCGGGCCTTATGTCGTGTTTTACGGGACAAGTGGTGGAATTCACGTTTCTCCGATCCTCCCGCAGCATCCTCCGCGTGTAACGGAGGAACGCTAAGATTTCGGGGCAACAATATCATTTGGTGGCCCCGGGGTGATGTAGAGGATCGGGAATTCTGGGCGTGGGCTTGGGACATGCACCAGGATTCACGTCGACCAGATGGAACATCGCGCTCATTTGTGCTCGCACGGAACTGCGTGTTCTCGTCGCGGTGGCAGCCCCGTGACCGAATGAGAAAAGGGGTACGCTAACCGCTTGACATTATCATTTACTTTCAACTGTCTTCGTTCCACTGATCCGCGTCTCGTAATTTCGTTACTTGTCCTAACCGTTTTAGTACTTTAAAACCGATATATCGACTTTTCAATTTTGAATACAATTATAGTATTAGGTTGTCCCAAAAGTTTCTTTCATGACTTGCACACAGTTATTTTGTGTAGCAGTGTTTATATAAATAGACATCCTAATTTCTTAGATGGTAATGTTGTAACAGTAATGGAGTAAAATGAATTGTATGGAATTCAATAATGTAACATTAGACATAAAATATTGTGCATGTATTACCTATTAATGAAATGGAAGAAACTTTTGGGACAACATAATATATGCAAGGTTCCTCAGCTGAATAAGACTACCTGAATATTTTTCCTTGTTTTATGATTGAAGATCATTTACAAATAGCATGGGTGCATATTTAAAAAATCTCACACTGACGTAACGGTTGATGAGTTGTCAAGGAAGGCGATCGATTTTTGGAATAGTCGATAGTATGGGTGTATATCTGAAAAATGTCACACTGACGTAACGCTTGATAATAAAAATGTTAGAATAAAATAAATCGCAAAAATGATTTTGCATGTCCCTTGTCTGTATTGATTTTCAATCGCCTGATTCTTGCGCTCGTCGTGAAATCTGTAGATTCTTTTATTATATGCAAGTTTATTAAGGTGTAATTTCAATTATTTTGAAAGAGAATACCGTAGAAAATATGTTTTTTCTAACTGCACTTTTTTGAGTTTTTTTTTAAAGTCATTACCTTTTGCAACTAGGAAAACGTATTCTATATTCTGCTTTTTGTAGCAGAACATTCGGCGATGCTTGAACCGTAATCTCCGGATGACCTTGAATGCCAAAATATTAATGAAAATTTAAAAAGAAGTTAAGATGTCATACATATGTTATACATATGACAGTTTACCGATCATGTTGTCAAGTGCTCATAGTGATGTCTGTCAAACAGCAATGCGATTTTTGAAACGTGAGATTCTCTTGAAAAATATCCAGCACTTCTAAGGTTTTTCTGTAAAATGCTATCTTGAAATTATATTATATTATATTATTCAAATATAACTTGAAATGAAAGTTGAATAAAACTCAAAATATTGGATACGTTGGATAAAGCTACAACCAACAATTCTTCATTGAAATGCATTCAGAAACTATTCGAGCGAAAGGAAAAGAATTACATGATGTGTAATACGAAAAAGGACACATCAAGATCATAAACTACATGTTTTGAGTGTAATGAAGGAATACATGCAGAATGTTTTCATCTTCGCTTATGTAAAGAAGACATTACAAAATTTTCTATTCATATATAAATATTGTTGGAATCTTTTAATTTTATAAATAACGATCAACAAGATTACACAATTATAATATCTTCCCGATTACGACACACGTCTGTATTTGCACACGTCGCACACACGATTGTTTTTACCATTCGCAACTCTTTCTTTCAGTACTCGGAAATAATCTCACAACATCCGTGTATAGACGTCGCCACTCGCAAAAAAGGCACAAATTTTACAATATAGTAGAATAACATTAATATTTTTATTTTTATTGAGAATATTTATTTTCATTTTCTCAAAAATATGAAAATCTTTAGATAAAAGTGAAACTTTTTACCACGAAATTTTTTTCCCGCTATTGATTTAATTTATCGAAAATATTCTTCCCCTTCTTTTCTGTATAAAACTACATGTATTTTACAATCAAATAAATTAAAGAGCATAAAGTTACCATTTAAAGAAAATTATGTTAATTTTACAAAATGTTTTCTAAAATGCATACTTTTCAGATTATTTTTCAGCGATGCATAACAAAACTGTAAATGCAAGTTAATAATTAATTTCAAGACCACTGTTAAATGACTATGGCTTTCTGGCTTGTGACTAATGTAAGATATATTTTAGAAGCCAATTTTATTTACTCCATGCTTTAATGCAAATTGTTGCAATAATGCAATTCAAAGATATTGTAAAGTAGAATCGAGAGAAGTAAACACTCATAAGAACTAACTTGAAACAGAAATGTGTATATTAAAGTGAACATTGAACTCAATAATTATTAATCTGAAATACTTCAAACATAATTTCTTACATATCCTATCAGAACTATTACTAATTTTATGTTACTGTTTCTATAATATATCAAGTTTGTTAAAACTTATTGATAAAATTACAGCATATCTAAGTATAGCTTTTATCAAATGTTGTCTTTGTTTCTATTCGAAAAACATATTGTCCCAATTTGATAGTGTAATTTGTAACATATCATGTAATCTATGTATATGTATGTATTTCTCTTCGCAATTTAATTAGAAGAATAATTCAATTACATTTAATCCAAATTTTACTCGTTATCGACTTCTAAAAGTCAATACCTAATTACTCGGCATTGCACATTTATTGTCTATTGCTTTTCATACATGAAATTCTTACAATACAACTCGATCGACATTTCTCTTATCCTAATACTAACACTAGATTGAAGGAAGGTGCCTACAGTAATTGAGAAGTTGTTAACAGTGGAAATATAAGATAGAATAGTTGGAATAAATTATTCGAACAAAAAATTATATAAGGAAACATAGCTTAAAAATTATATATTTTCATTTATATATAGAACGCGTCTACTTTCTTAATTTCATGATTACCTTAATACCATTTATATACAAAAAATTTCATCATTTACAACCACACATTTTTTCGACTTCGATCACAATATTTCTTTGGAATGGATCGTTTTATCTTTTCATACAGTATTTTAGTAAATTATATTTATGCATTAATTTAATAAATTCAATTGTTGCTTTCAAAAATACTAATATGTAGTGTCGAAATGTATAATAGATAATACATTCGAGACTATGCAATTATCATCATTTAATTTGCATTCACACGAGCTTCACTATGCATATTCTCTCCACGACAAAATGATTTTACGAGATTAGAAATATACTTTACGTTGTTTGTGGGAAACGGGTGATTCGAACATAGTAGGTACTATAAGGTACATTATACGTTGTAACAGCTCTATATATTCATAGGTAGGTACCTAATTTTAGAAAATGTTTGATTTTTTGGTTTCAAAATCAAGATTACCAACCCAACACCAGAATAAAATAAGTTATATTGCATATTTTTAATATCTCTCATTTCTTATTTATCGTAGGAGTGATTCGCATAGCTGTTAGGGCCTTGTAACTATCATACTTTACTATTATAGCTGTACGACGCCGACGGTTTGAAGTAGTTACGAAAAACGTTGAAGTTATATTTTCCAAGGTTAACAAATTTTTAATTTCTATTAATTAATGAACACTTAAGTTTATTAATCGAAAATGCAACTGAGACGTATCTTAAAATTTGTTAACTGTACCGATGTAACTATTTACACCTGACATTGAATTTAGTTCTGACGACAATTTTGAGGATATACAATTTTTTTAGAGTTTAAGGATTACATCAAAATTTGATATAAAATCTTTAGCGGTCGGTGGTTCAGTGGTATACATTTAAAAGTTATTGATATAAGAAGGTTGTGGGATTGCATGTCAACAATTTCGTAATTGTCGTGGCTTTTAACGGTGAAACTTGAGAGTTTTAATATTTTCTACTACATTCTACTCATACACCGAGGTTTAGAACGTTATATTGTACCGCTTTTGATCTGCCGATTTTGTAAACCAATACCATTAACGAGATATCCTGTGCTAATACTAAAAAAAAGTTAAAATTATTTTAAATCGTTCATATGTAAATAAATGCCAAACTCGATTAGTTACATGATTAACATTCTGACAATAGACACACATATAGAGTGTCCAAAAAATGTTGTAACACCTTGAAAGGGGTGGTTCGGGATGTGATTTGAAACAACTTTTTCCTTAGCGAAATATTGTCCGAGGCTTCCTTAAGGAGATATTAACAGAAAACGTCGACCAATCAGAGCGCGCATATGCCGTTGGAGCGGCCATGGTAGCGAAGGCTACGCGCTGAGCAGCCGCGCTCGTACGCAAACAAGTGACTCGACGTGCATCGAAGGACCTTAACGTGGCCGCTCAGCGCGTAGCCTTCGCTACCGCGGCCGCTCCAACGATATAAGCGCGCTCTGATTGGTTAGGGTTTTCTCTTAATATCTCTATAAACCACCCCTTTCAATGTGTTACAACATTTTTGGGACACCCTGTATACGTGTGCCGTTGTGTAATAAATATGCAGAAGTACACCAATTCTTTCTTTAATTATAGCCGTTGTCGTGCTTAATAAGTATATTTGTACGATGAATAAAATTTTAAGTGAATTTCTTCCGCCAAGAGAAAAAACAGAGAATAGAAAATGTAGTGAATAAATATTAGATTCAAAAAATATAATATTATGTTGAAAACGTGAAATGTTTAACGTTTTATTTCAAAAATTCGTAAATTAGATATTTTTATGGTAATTCATTATTTGTATTTGTTATTTAAATCAAAGTTTGTATCTTTCTACAATTAAGTTATATCGATTCGGTAATTAACTTCTTGTAACTCAAGAAAATGAACTCTAAATACTTATATGAACTAGCAACTTATATGAAAAGTTTCATTAGAGACATCGACACCAAATTGCTTTACATCTTATAAGGTAACGAAATATTATGTATATGTACAAAATTTGATGGTAGAGGCGCCAATTGAAAGCACCTCATGGCAGGCGCTGTCGTAGGAAAACACCCTCTTGAGCAATATTTAAATGGTATGTACGGGATTTTGTCGTTTCCTGGCAGTCACTTCCCGAAACGACACGTGTCTCGCCAGCTGCGGTAAGTGTCCTGATGCGTTTGAACGATGAAGGAAAAAAGGCAAAATTTATGAGGAAGTTGAGATTTCAATCTGGATTTTCCAAGAGTGTTCGTAGAAAAAACTAATACACCGGGAGGAGTAAGAATATTATAAATAGCAGGCTGTGGATCGTACGTGTTTCTGTCACTCAAAAAAGTGTTGGTTGTAGCCATCTTATACGTTGGATTTGGACATCGCAACACCCTCGATGAGGACAGGCTCACAGTATAACGACTAGAAAATAGGAGGTATTTGCAGAAATTGTTTATAAAGAAATTACACAATGAATTCTTCCCAAATTTTTACTGTCTTAAGATCTATTTACACATGTCTGTAACGTGTCAGTTCCGTATCCGTACCGTATCAGTAACGTCACGGAGCGGTGTCGGATGTGTGTAAACATTCAAAAACAATAGAAGAATATTTAAAATCACTGACACTGATGGAACATTACAATCTAAATACGTAATGCATTATAGGATGTTCCATTTAAAATTATAAAGGTGCCCCCCCCCCCCCCCACCACCACCCCCCAAATGGGAAGGAGGAACCACTTCACGTGTATGTAATTAAAAAGGTCCTTTAGACCCATGCAATTTAGGACCAAAAAATTTTAAATCGATGGTATAGTTTTCGAGATATTGAGCTGTTAAGAGTTATGTCTGCCACACTGTATGTGTAGATCGGTGTAAGTATTAATGGAATTAGATACGAATATACAGTAAAGAGTACACCTGAACCAATTACAAACATGGATCTGGAAAGTATTTCTTATTATTCTAATAATCCATAACAACAGAAAACAAACATTGATAATTGTTCTGTTATAGTTTTAAGAAATTAATACAATTTTATAACATTTAGAGTATGATCTACCTTGGGTGAACAAATTAAATTTCGTAGAATCAATTTTACATCATAGTTTCTTCTAGTTTCAAATATGTTCTAAACGACATAATGTAAATTTCCCGAGACTGTAACGAAGTAATCATCAACGTTGATCTTTCTTTATTATGATTTTTCAGAAAAATGTTGTTAAATTGGTTCAGTTTAACTCCTTGTTATAAACATATTTATAAGACAACACTATAATGTGTCGAGATTAACAATAAGCGAGAATTTGTTTCTCTGTAAATCAAGAGAAAATTTTATTTTACAATATTTACACTTTTATTTACAATATTTACACTCCTACCTGTAAATCAAGAAACGACAATTAAAGCCTATTATTAAATCGATTCTCTAGTTACACTCCTAAATATCTTTTAATTATTATGAATTTTATTTCTCTGTCTATATCGTCTGTGTATACTTGTGCAAACGTGCTCTTTGTTATTCACTTCCGCGATTTATAGGGAAGTTATTGTATTTGCCCCTAAAATGAAAAATCGATTTTTTAGCAGATCTTCATGTTTCAAGGTCATTGGAGTAATTTTAGCCTATTTTTAACAAATTGATCGTGTGTGTGTGCGTATGTATGTATGTATGTACGTATGTAAACAAATTTTTCGTTAACGTTTTCTAAAAAACTAATAGCGAGACCAATATGATCGATGATGCAACCGATGTGTATCAATCTAACTTAGAGCTGGTTAGAGTTTGTTCTAATTCGGTCTAGTAGTTTTTTAATTTTTTTAAGAAAACTTAACTCAATAACGCAATCTAGATGAGAGAATATAAATTATTATTATTGTATGTATGCGTATATAATACATGTATATATATATATATATATATATATATATATATATATACATATTTTAAAATTATAGAATCGATTGGTCTCAACAGATCCAATGCGTCCAGGTTAGGTAACAAATTATAACATATCTATAGAGGTAGATATTCTCATGTTATTTGTCCTCCCAGTGGTGGGCTGGTTTCTGTGCATTTATCGTAGACAAGTATGTGCAGTTATGGAGACATTACTGTATCTACAAATCGAAACTTTAAATTGTCATATCTTATTATGGAAGCATCTGACAAAAAAATTATTCAAACAAAATTTACTTGTTTTTTCCTGTACAATATAAATACGTAACGCTTTATAGGATGTTCCATTTAAGATTATGAAGGTACCCTCCCCCCTCCTCTTAAATGGGAATGGGGAGCCACTTTCCGTTTATGTAGGTAGGGGGCCCTTTAGATCCATGCAATTTAAGACAAAGAACTTTAAAAATCGATGGTATAATTTCCGAGATATTGAGCTAGTGAGAGTTATGTGGGCCACCCTGTATACTCCAAACACAAGAGTAAGTGAAAGTTGCATGTACTGTGAACAATCCATCCACTACAAATAAAATCATACATCCTACTGATAAGATATTTTTCTATCGAAACATTACTTTAAACAATAAGTACAATAACAAAGTGCTACTATGTTCTAGAAACGACTAAAACCATTAATATTGTGAAACTCATGTTTGTCTAAAGGTCAATTTGTTACTATGTCAGGCAATTTCAATGAATAATAATTTAACAGTAATGAAATATTTTGTAAAGTCTAGCTTTCTGTTATATTAATACAAGTCATTATATTGTCATGTTCAAGCGAACATTACCGACAATGAGAAGGAAATAATAATTGCTACAGATACAAGTAAATGATTATATTTATTTATGTAAAGATGTAGGTACATTGAATAATGTTAATGTTATTTATTCTCCGTTGTCTATTAAAGCTTCCAGCCGACAACACTGCAGCCATCCGGAATTGCGGTTCGGTGCCTCATCGAGTTTTTTATCGGCGGTTGCCTCCTTACGGTGGTTCCTTTTGGATGTCCGTTCGTACTCATCGAAATCGAATAAGGTGAATCTTCGACAGGCTCGTCGTCCTCCCTCGCAGTATCCGCCCGTCTGGCTGGGCCGTGGCGTAAGCCTGCAGAAAACTCGGATGTTTCGAGTTGCTCGCGAGCCGAGTCGAGCTAAGGCCCAGTTTTCGATCCGAGTCGAGTACTCAGAAGAAACGAGCAGCTCGAAGGAACTGAGTAGCTCGGATCAAACCGAGTAGCTCGGTCAGAAGCGAGCTACTCGCTTTTCTCCGAGCTATTTGGTTCTTTCGAGCCGCTCGCTTCTGTCCGAGCTACTCGGTTCCTTCGAGCGACTCGGTTCTGCCCGAGCTACTCGGTTCTTTCGAGCTACTCGCTTCTCTCCGAGCTACTCAATTCTTTCGAGCTACTCGCTTCTCTCCGAGCTACTCGGTTCTTTCGAGCCGCTCGCTTCTGTCCGAGTTACTCGATTCTTTCGAGCCGCTCGCTTCTGTCCGAGCTACTCGGTTCCTTCGAGCGACTCGCTTCTGCCCGAGCTACTCGCTTCTCTCCGAGCTACTCGGTTCTTTCGAGTACTCGACTCGGACCAGCCATTCGAGCCGAGTTTTACTCGGCTCGCCTTTTCCGAGTACTGGAACAGCTCTGCCGTGGCGAAGCCGAAGGAACGAACTGCTTTACATACTGGCTACGCCACTGCTGTGCCTTCAGTGCGGGGGAGAAAACACATGTGTGCGAGGTGCTTCGTGTACACATGGCGATCCGTGTGGGTGTGGATCCTTCGTACCCGGAAGGCGCGTCCCTAAAGCTTCAAGGACTCCACGCCAGGTGCCGCTGGAGGGAACTTAAGCCGAAACATGTGCGGACGGGTCCGCCTTGGTCTATGATCCTGATGATCTCTACGATTTTCTGCCGATCTATCGTGCTGACGCATTTCAAGCTCGAACAGGAACTCGTTCGAGAGCCTGGAAATGCCTCTAGCGGATTAAGAAAGCATCTTAATTGGCGTGACGAGCACTCTGAGAGGATTCATCGGCTGATTCAACGACGATCGAATTTGGTCCGATGAATCAAGTTCATCCTCGAACGGAGACGTTGATCTTGCGGAGTCTCCGATAAAGCAGTCCCGTTTTAACACTTTATCTAGACTCCGGAACAAATAGGTAGCACACCTTATATTTTCCCATATTTTGTGTTAAAAGCTGATTAAGATACATATTTTCTTTTAGTGATAACTCAGATGTACACATGTCTGTGTATACAATTTATGAAATATCGTCCACAACATATACTTTGACAGGATTCTAACACAAAAAATGTAAATATTATTGTTCGCAAACGGGACAAAATGATAGCACATGTAGTAAATCTACGCTTTCCAGTTACACCGAAGCTCGCAAATTGCAAACATCAACCCCGAAACATAGTTAATAAAGTCCGTGATATTATTTCGTGTTGTATATTTGTTCAAAAAAGGCGAAATATTATGCAAAAATGGTTCTCGGAAAGAGATTGAACGCGTGTGAAATTGACAAAAATAACAAAAATATGAATAGAAGTTGAAAAGTAATGATGAACTTCATGAAAAATCCGGAAAATTATGGTAAAAAGAAGAGTCCTGGACGTCCGCGAAGTCTAAATGTCCGGGAACGACGTGCAATACTAAGAGCAGCATCAAATTCTAAGATGACTGCAAGGCAAATAGCTCAAAGTGTTGGTGTAGACACTAATATAAAGAATGTGAGACGTGTTTTACAAAACTGTAAATACATAACACGAAGAAAATTGAAGAAAAAGCCTTGGTTAACTGTGCAACATAAGATGAATCGATTACACTTTGCGGAAAAGAATATTCATATGCGAAAGAAATGGCGAAGAATAATATTTACTGATGAAAAGAGGTTTAACTCAGATGGACCTGATGGTCTAAGTTACTATTTTCACGATATGCGAAAAGAGGAACAGTTTTTGAGTCGTCGGCAAATGGGAGGTGGTGTTGTGATGATCTGGTGCGGTATCAGGTACTATGGTAAAATGGAAATCAAATTTATAACAGGGAAAATGAACAGCAAAATGTACTTGGAAATGATTGGGGAATAAATAAACACGTA
This sequence comes from Hylaeus anthracinus, assembly GCF_026225885.1. Lineage (NCBI taxonomy): Eukaryota > Metazoa > Arthropoda > Insecta > Hymenoptera > Colletidae > Hylaeus > Hylaeus anthracinus. The sequence continues at coordinate 15,146,594 of NW_026534344.1, read as the reverse complement.
CCCCACCAGAATTGCTGGAGAGAAGTTTATTTTTCAGCAGGATAATGCCGCAGTACACACTGCAAAAGTAGGAAAAGAATACTTTTCTCGAGAAAAAATTCGGGCTTTGGATTGGCCAGCAAGGTCACCCGGCCTTAACATTATTAAAAATTGTTGGGGAAATCTTGCCCGAGCTGTATATGGAAATGGCAGACAATTTGGAAATATTGCCGAATTAAAAAAGTCTATTCAAGATGAGTGGGAGTAATTAAAGCAAAAAACTATTAAAAAACTCTATAAATCTTTCCCAAAGAGAATGATGGCTGTTATTAAAAGTAAAGGAGGAGCCATAAGATATTAAGCATTAAATATCATTCGTTGATTTATTGTTATACACAATCTTAAGTTAAATGTGCTATCATTTTGTCCCACTATATTTCCTTCAAAGTTCTTTTTTCTTTAATAAAATTGTATAGACTGGCGAAATTCAATCTAATTTTATTTGTGTATATTTATAGAGGTATTTTGCAAGAATGTATAAAAACAAAACCTTGGTTGTAATGTTAAATAATAAAAATTATGTTAATTTTAAAATGTGCTATCTTTTTGTCCCGGAGTGTACCGGGCTATTTAGAAACAGTCTTTAATTCAAAAAAGAATTTTCTATAGTAGCATATGCCAATCTAGGCTGACAATAATTCCTCCATACTGTTACTGGATACATTGAAAGCAAAGTCTGTTTCCAAGCACTGAAGATTGTAAGTAGACAACCATCAACACAGTAAATAAATTCGAATAACTAAATACTGCAATTAAAAACCTATAAATAGGCTCCCGGTAAATAAAGTGTTAAAATCGCGAACGTCCACGGGCCAGAGACCTACTACGTCTACCGCAAAGGGTTAATGAAGCATTCGACTTGTATTAAATGGAGGTTGTAGCCTAGGTCCATATTAATAAAACAATGTAGTATATTCCACGGATTTTTGCAATACTTGGTTCGTCTCTCGTAGGGACATTAGGGCAATGATAACAATGTCGATATCGGCAGCACGGTACATTCGATTCCCGAGACGATGGCTCGGGGATCACCCGGTAAGGAGAGTCCTTGCGAGATTATACGAGCTGCTTTCACGTATGTGCTAACTTTCTCCGAGACGTAAGGCGAAAGAAAAGAACGACGAGGGTTTCGGAGGAAAAATGTGCACTCGATCCTCCTTCGCCTGGTCGTCGCACCCACACACTTCCACATCAAGCGGGTATCAAACACAGATCTTGGTAATCTCCCGGCATCGACACACGGTTATATACACGCTTATCCGACTCCTTTACCAACGAGGATGATTCATCCCTAGGCGGTATAAATCACTCTCCGGGTCTCAATCTACTCCGGAAGACGCCGATGACTTATCGAAAACGAGTATTTCTCTCATTTCGGTTCGCGCCTACAGAAGTTGCCTCTGATGTCTCCGACGCAGCTATCGAGTTTCTTATTCTGGAGATCTTTGGTATCACATTGGCGACAGGGCGTTTGGAATTGCGCTTGACGTGGGTTCGGGGCGACTTCATATTTTTTCTTGGAAACGAGTTACTATGTTAGATAATATTTGTGTAACTTTTTATTAGGAGGGCTTCAAAGGGCCGAACTGTGGATTTCGTACAACTGAAATTATTATTAAATTTTATTTTATTTTCTCGCACTTTTACTGTCGTAAAGTGTCGACATTCGGCTGTTTAAAATGTATTTGCAATTATGCAATTTGGCATTTAGCAAAAAATATGCAGTGCTTAGTAGTAAATTTTTTAAAGACAAATATATTGAATATTGTTATTTTTTCTGTAACAGATTGTAATAAATACCAAATAGTCGAAAATACTTAGTAGAATTCCAAATAATATTTTACAAATTGTGTTTAAGTGGAATTAGGCATTCTGGTTTCTTAAAATATTTCATAAACAATACTCCAAAATGGGAAGAAGAAAGTTACCGAAAGATACCACAAGATGGAAAACTATAGAATATAATTTTGACATAAAAACGTTACATTAAAAAACATTATTGTGTAAACATATATCTAAAGTCCACAAAAGAATTAATTAATCTTGTCTATCCTTCATAAGCTTGCATATTATGTATCACTGCTCGTTCCTCGGAAATTAATTCCGACAAGTACAATAGCCATGCCTAAATTTAATACGACCGCAAAGAGTTAAAGGTGAGCTATAATATCGTTAAGTCTAAAAAAGAAAGTACCATATGAAAAAAGTGAAAGTGACCTTGAAGTCTCTAAGAGAGATATAGTCCAAACAACATTTACTAGTTGATATAATTTGTGAAATCAACAAAAAAATGCGAAAAGTGGGTAAAAGCATAGAAGCAATAAGTATTTGTACGATATTTATGACGAACCATTTACGGTAGAGTTTGTAACGTAAACACATTAGTTTATTAATTACAAAACAGCAAATTTCCAGGAAAGTACTTTTTTTAAATGGCTCTAATAGAGGAATTGAAGAAGATCCCACTTCGAATAATTAATAATTTAGGTTATTTAACGTTTAGAATAGTTGCAATAATTATAAAATCAAAAGGAAATCCCACGAAGGAAGTATTATATACTTCTAAATTAATGTAAATGCTTTTTTTTTAATGAAGTTTTAAAAATTAAACAGTTGTACAGAACTTATTGCTTCAATATTTCTATCGATTAATTCTTTTTTTCTTGTTAATTTCGCAACTTACATAAATAGCTACTTTTTTTTAATCTATCTATTTTAGAGATTTCCGAGAATATGTAGAATGTCATTGTTTATAAAAAATTAGTTAATAAATTACAATTTTACATAGTTTTTTTGGAAATTGATCGATGTACGAATACTTTCTACACGCATTGTATGTCCATATGTGTCCAATGGTCCATATATCGTATAAGAACGGTAAATTGTTTAGCATTATCCCGTCATAAAAGAAGTGTCAAAAGAAAATGTCATTAAATCCATAAAGATGAAATATCGATTGGTACCAACATTAAATAATTTAATTAGACCAAAAAGATAAACATGGATGTTTGTCGTAACTAGACTGCAGATCTTTATGCATTTATAGAAAGTTTGAATGTGCAAGAAACTACAAAATGCAAACATTATGCAAGAATATAAAAAAGATTTAAAGTAAAGTTCATATTATAGTATTTAAAAAAGGGGCAAAAAAAACGCATCGAGCCCCTTTCCGATAAACGCCCTCGATAGAATAGTGGCGCGAAACTTTAAATTTACTTTACTTCTCTAACATCTTTTATATTCAATTTTTTATTTCTCTTTACACGAAAGATGAATTTGAAACTTGAATATTGGACAGAACTGTTTCTTTCGTTTTTTTTTCATAGTTATAAATAATATTTATAATGTTTTCTTTTATAGTTTTATAAATTTATTATATGAATATCCTACTTCTTAAACAAAAAGCATAGAAAAATCTATTATTATTTTCACAATTTTGTATATCATTATTACTTCTTGTGTGTGCCAATAATTGCGTGACTCACTATAACTATACCGATAGAAGGACATTGATGGATAAATACTCTTTCTAATAAGTCACATCCAGCAATTCAATTTAATAATTGCAATTAACTTTGAAAATTGCGAACGTGAACTTCGTCGATAAAGAAAGAATGTTACGAAAATTCCATCGGTCGGTCGTCATCATGGCGTTTGAGGAAATCGTGATCGGCATGGCGCGCCATGGCCGTTTGTACCTTTCGCGTATTCGCTCACTGTTGCAACAACGTTTTGTAATAATCCGGTACCGTTCGTTATCGTGTTTCTCATTTAACAGTCCGCTTCAATTAGCCATCAATTAGATACCACCACCGGAGTACCAGCTGATTAACGACTGTCTGGAACCGGTCAAATCGTTAAGTCCGACATCAAAGCTCGGCCTCGCAGCCCGAACCGCCTGACCTGTCTGAACTCGCGTGGCACTCATGGCAGTTCCAAGCGCGTGCGTATTTTATCATAACGCGCGTCTGTAATCCACTCGCGCCAGTCGTTGTGTGTCCCCGTTTACCGGGGAAATTTCAATCGCGGCGGTCGCAGCTATTACCGCGTTCCATCGATTCGCTGGAGACGTCGGGTAGTAACTTACACGGAAACGCCGCAATCGGCTCTGATTTGAATGAAACTTTGTAGGCTCGAAGAACATAGAAAAATAATAGATTTGTACCTTTTTTAGCTGTCCTAACTCAAATTTAAGGGGTGAAAAATTCAAGTAGTCTATTACCAAATAGTTTATTAAAGTATTTGGTAATAAACTACTTGAATTTTTTTGTTTCAGACAGACTGTTTTATGTTAACCCTTTGCACTCGAGAGGTGACTCTTAATCACCAGTAGGTTTTTCGCAGCAAATCTACAATACCTGAAGTTTCTTTAGGTTTAATTTCTTTGGAGCTCGAAGTGTCAATAAAATGATTGTCGGTGAGGTAAAGGTGACCTTGTTCTCAAATCTAGATAGCTTAGAATTCATGGCAATAGGATGCTAAGAAATATCTCGAGTTGCTGGCAGATACCAGAAAAAAGGCCTCGAGTGTAAAGGGTTAATATTTTACCGTTAATATAAATAATTAAATAAATTTTATAACTTATAATTTTATACTTGAGTAGTATTATTAGTATAAGAAACATTGGAATCGTTCTAGATTTAATAGATGTCGAAACAAAATTTCTTCAATAAAGATATTTGTTGAAAATATCTGGAGAACTAATAATTTTTTGCCATGATACCCTTAATCGTTTTTTACGTAGAATGAACAGAAGAATCGATCTGTGTAAAAAAAGATATGCATTTCTATTTAAAGAAATGATGCAATTGTTAATTGCGCATGCACTGCTGAATCTAAAAAATATTTAAAGGCCTACAGATGTAGTGCTCTTTGAACCATTTATCTTTCTCCATTGGAATTTTTTCGTAAATGCACTAATAACGGAGTTATGACTTGAAACAATTGCGTGGACCACCTTGTAGAACATTCATTGAAATTCTGTTCCATCCTATTATCTGGTGACAATAATTAGAAAAAATAAAATCCTCAAAGTAACATTTTTTAGCATATAAGACAAGAAAAACCATATAATGATTTTAATAAATAATAAAAATACTATCACTGTCAATTGTCAAATAAATCGGTAATCGTGATTACTGATTATCCGGTAATCATAATCGCGGACTACATTTTGCCCAATACTACCGATTACGTGCCCCGGAGGCTGTGCTCTTTCTTACTGAATTTTAATTCTCTATGGAGGGTGTAATTAGAGTCCAACGGCGCGGCGGCGTCGATTCAATCTTGAGCAAGCTCTAAATTAAATCGCATCGATTGCAAGCCAGCTCGTGATCTCGCCGTGTTCCACAAGAGAAACAAGAGTGAAAGAGAAGGATCGGGAGATATATCGATCGGCGCGGTGTGTGGGAACGCGTCATAATTAGGTAAAAGGAAAAAGAAATTACCACCCGAGTTCTCGAGCAAATCAATGGAACGCAATATGTAATAGCGTCGAACGGAGTGATTGAAATTTCTCCTGTAAACGAGGACACATAACGCCTCGCGCAAGTGAATTGTAACGCGCGTTATGATCAAATATTGCCGTGATGCTGAATGTATGATTCGCGAAATTGATCGTATGGTAACATCATCTCAAATTTTTTTGAAATACGTCTTTCTTGGAACAGTTGACACGTGACCAAAGTCACTTCATTTGTTTCTTTACACCTCCCCTTGTTGCTGACGTACATATACATACCATGGTTCCAAGTTAAGTTACCGTTAAATCAAATTTGTATTTTTGTTATTGAGGAAGAAGCATATCCAGTCAGTTGTCAACCGCCGTGTCGGGAAGACGTCTATGACAACAAGTCTCCGTTGCGTGTTCCATATACGTAGTGCGATAGTGTTAGTGAGCGTCGAAAGTGACTGTGCCTCAGCAATTTACCTACACCGAATGATTCCGTGTAGGTGTGAGTGAGGATACACGGTAGATTCACCACTACCTTAATGCCTCCAGGAACAGATCACCATCAAACAACTGAAATTTCTGAGTACAGGGGTTCTCTACCCACTAATGAACCAAAAATTACAACACCAAATAAAAATAACACTGAAAGTAATAAATCATACGCAAACGCCACTAAACACGAATCCCTTCCATCCAAGGATCAAGCTATAATACTTCAGGCAGCAAACGATATCACCATAAAAGAATATACTCTTGCAATTGGAAAAATCACTGGCCCCAAAGCAATCAGATACATCTCAAAAATCTCAAACGGCAGGATTTGCATATATTTAGATAAAAAGGAAACGGTAAACTACGTAACTACAAACCATAAGACAATAACAATAAACGACAATAAAATAGAAATCAGACCGATGCTAACCCCAGCACAACGTATCATTTTGTCAAATGTCTCCCCAATTATACCTAATGCCAAAATCGAAAATGTATTCAGAAGAAACAATGTTCGTCTTTGCTCAAAGATATCACCCTTAAAAGCTAGAATGACAGACCCTGAATACTCACATATCTTGAGTTTCAGACGACAAGTCTATGTAGATCCAAATGACGTAAACAAAAATACCAGAATCATTTTTAGTAACGATAGAAGACACTCCATATAGAATATTCTCCACCAACGATAAACTAAACTGCTTCCTATGTAAACAAGAAGGACATATTGCCAGAGACTGTCCTCAATCCACGGAAGACATTCAAAATTTCGAAACAGTTACTACAAACACGACGTTACAAGAGTATACCCAAACCCAGAAACAATCGATAAATGAAAACATCATGGAAATAGAAACTAGTGACCTACCGGCAGTGATACCGACTGAGCCACAATTCAAGATCCTAACAATCAAAACAGGAACCAAAAGACCTCTCTCGCTGTCATCAACCGAAACAGGACCTAACTACGAAATCTTAAACGATAAAGCCTTCAAACAACCACCGACAATCATTACAATTAAAAAAGATGGCAAGAAAAAACTAATTTGGCCTATATCCCTGAATTACGCCCAAGTAAACCTGGAAGAATCTCTCAAACCAGCAAAACATTTAATTGAATACTTCGACAGCAATTATGTGCTCAACTACGAACAACTAAAAAATTTTTTTGAAAATGCATTCGGATCACCTCGGATCACCTCAACCATTGGACATTTTAAAAGAGTATAAAACAAACACACTAGCCCTAGTACAAATACTAAAGGAAATCTACCCTCTCTTAAAAGAACGGAGCATAATAAATAGAATTAGTAGACTCCAGAAGAAACTAACCAACCATAAATCCACATCAGACATAAATTGGTCTTCCGATACAGACACAAACACCACATAAATTATCAAACATAATCACTCATCTATATAGTTTCACTGAAAACATAACTAGACCGAAAATCCGTACTACAAAACATGGAAACAATAATTCAATAGAACATTAATGGGTACTACACTCACTATGAACAGCTACAATTTATATTAAAACAACACAATCCAGTTATCATATGTCTACAAGAAACGAATTTCAAAACAACACACCTCCCAAAACTTAAAGGATACACAACCTTCGTAAAAAACAGAAGGAATGAGAACTACTCAAGCGGAGGCGTATGTATCGCAATTTCAAATAAATATGATGCAACCGAGATCCATTTAAACTCCAACTTAGAAGCAATGGCAATAACAACCTCTCTTCCAAAACGAATCAGCATCTGCAACATATATCTACCAAACAGTCAACCACTTGAACTCCAAGATCTAGAAGAACTGATCGAACAACTTCCTCCTCCACTTATATTGACAGGTGACTTCAACAGCCACCACTACCTATGGGACTCACCCAAAACAGACACACGTGGAAAAAAAAATAGCAAAACTTTTGGAGAACCCAAATCTAATACTTCTTAACACTAGTAAACAGACGCACCTTAATGTAAGTAATGGAACATTTAGCGCAATAGATTTAAGTCTGTGTAGCAGTAGTTTGGCACAATTCATGGAATGGGACGTACTAAATAATCTGCATGATAGTGACCACTTCCCTATTAAAATAACCTACGAAGATGGCACGACCCAGTTACAGAATTACCACCCTTCCAAAATGGGACCTAAAAAAGGCAGATTGGCATAAATATAAAGAATCCATAAATCACTCTCTTACACAAATAGAATTAGACCAAGAACTTAATCCAGACAACACAGACGAAACTATTGACACATTTTTACCAATTATAAATTCAGCAATAGTAGCTGCAACCGGAAATTCCAAAACTAAAACTACTAGAAAACGATTTACACCATGGTGGAATGATGACGGTGAAACCGTTCTCCAAAAAAATCACCATGCATTTAATAGAGTCAAGGAACAGCCCACCACTGAAAACTTAATCAATTTCAAAAAGTTTCGTGCTATATCCCGCAAAACAATTAAAGAAAGTAAAAAAAAAATCCTGGGAAACATTTACATCTACCATAACAAGCCAAACACATCCAAAAGAGGTATGGAATAAAATTAAAAAAATTAATGGGAACTACACATCTCCAATAATCCCATTCCTTGAAATAAATAATGAAACTTTTGCAACAGATCCAAAAGACATAACGGATACCCTCGCTAAAAAGTTCCAACTAAACTCAAGCAATACCAATTACCACTCAGCGTTCCTTGAAAACAAGGTAAACTATGAAATACCAAACGAAAATAATACGGAAAACAATAATATAGATTGTGTACTAAATGCAATAATAACTAAAGAAGAATTGAATAACACTCTCCAAAAAACAAAGGATACCGCTCCAAGCCCGGACAATATACCAAACAGGTTGTGGAAAGAACTCCCAGCAATCGGAATAACCCATCTCCGAAAAATCTCCAACTGCATATGGATCAATAAAGTCTTTCCAAACTCATAGAGAAATGCCATAGTCGTGCCGATATTAAAACCCAACAAGAATAAACATAAACCAGAGAGCTATCGACCGTTAGCCTTAACAAATACAATGTGCAAACTATTAGAAAAAATAATCAATAGAAGACTTAGATGGTACCTAGAATACAACAACATACTGACACCAAACCAATACGGTTTTCGCCAATATCGTTCGACCTCTGACATCCTGATCAACTTAGAAACCAGCATATGCGAAGCCTTCATTAAAAATGAACACCTTATAGCAACATGCTTCGATATTGAAAAAGCTTATGACATGATATGGAAACCACGTATTATAAATGCGCTTATAAATCTAAAAATCAATGAATATAGCCCTATAATTAGCCTTTATACGCAACTTTCTCACAAATAGAACAATTCAAGTTAGAGTCAATGGAACGATCTCAAATATAACTAAAATCGAGAATGGAGTACCCCAAGGATCAGTGCTAAGTGTGACACTATTTTTAATAGGAATCACTGACATCACTAATGCCTTAAAGACCCCGGTCAAAGCACATCTATTTGCAGATGACCTTGTAATAACATGCAGCGGGAAGAATACAACTACAAGTAGAGAACTAATATAATCGAGCATAAATAGTCTTCAAAACTGATCCAATAAGAGAGGCCTCTAATTCTCAGCAGAAAAAACACAGTGCATCATGCTCTTCAGGAAACAAATCCAGGTCAAATCAAATATCTATATGGGAAATACCAAACTTAAATTTGTAAATAATGTTAAAATACTCGGTCTCAATTTGGATACCAAACTAACTTGGACCCCGTACATTAAATACCTAAAAAAAGCATGTACTGAAAGACTAAATATTATCAAGGTACTAACAAACAACAATTGGGGAGCAAACTTACAAGGCACTGATAAGATCAAAAATTGACTACGGTGCAATTATATACAACTCAGCTAAACCTCACGTGCTAAAGACAATAGAACAAATGCAAAACTCATCATTAAGAATAATCACTGGAAGTTACCAAACAAGTCCCATACCCAGCATTTTATTTGAAGCCAAGGAAACATCGCTCGAACAACGACGAAAGGTATTCAGTCTAAAATACGCAACGAAAATTGCCTCTACTCCAAATAATCCAACCTATCACAACGTATTTTCCAACAAATATTTAGACCTATATACAAAAAGGCCCGAACTACCAACTTCATTTCACACCAGGATTACTAAGTACTTCAACTCATACAATACTGAAAAAACACCAATTATGGAACGCAAACATGGAAATATTTTGATATTCCAAAAAACCGAAAAAGTTCAATAGAACACAAATCTAAATTCCTAGAACTGGACTATAACTTCACGAACCACAATAAAATATATACTGATGCATCAAAAACGGAGAATGGAGTGGGATATGCTGTCATCACTGAAAAGACCGAAATAAAACAAAGCCTACCTAAATCTACCACTATCTTTACCGCTGAAGTCTACGGAATACTGGAAGCGGTCAACCTTATATCTACACATCCCTTACAAAACCACGTTACATATTCCGACTCCATAAGTGTAATAAAACCCTTAGTGAACGTAAACGAAAAGAATAACTCCGAAATCCTCCAAAAAATCCAGGAAATGTGCACCAAACTTACAAACAAAAACAAAAACATAACAATTACTTGGGTACCTTCCCACCAAGGCATCATTGGCAACGAAAAAGCAGACCTCATTGCAAGAGAAGCGACAACCATGACTCCAAATAATGAAATAGAAATCCCTTACCAAGACTTGATTACAAGAATACAACACTCATCGAAAGAAGAATGGAATAAAATATGGAACAACAAAAGAACAAAAACTCACAATATAACACACGACTTTTACCAAACAGTATCCCAACACTCCATGACCAGGAGAGAAAAACTAATAATGACTAGATTGAGAACTAGACATTCAAAAATTACACATGAATACACATTAAAGAAAACGGACCCTCCCCACTGCGACTCCTGCAATAAGGAAATCACAACTGATCACCTACTATACGAATGCAGCAAATTCGATCAACAAAGAAGGAAGTATAATCTCAATCCAGAAACAGCTCTAACATCCCAGGAACAATACACATCAGCTATTGGCCAGATAATAAACCCTATTAACATACGTTTTGCATCCAGGATTTCCAACAATCGAGTTTGCATCTATGTATGTATCGGAGAAAATGCTTGTTGACAAACTTACTTCGGAGGACTCCAGTATAAACATAAAAGGACGCACTCTATCTATCAGACCTCTTCTTCAGAGAATCAAGCGAATTGTACTCTCAAACGTTTGTCCGATTATTCCTCACACTGAGTTGGAAAACATTTTCAAGAACATAGAAATCAGAACTTCTTCGCCTATATCATTTATTGAAGCAGGATTCTCAGAATCAGGGTACTCTCACATACTGAGTTTTCGTAGGCAAGTTTATATTCATCTAGACGACTTGAACAAATTACCAGAAAAATTCCAAGTTAATTACAAAGACACCTCGTATTGGATCTTCGTCTCAACCGACATGTTTTATATGTAAGAAAGAAGACCCCCTGGCGAAATACTGTACCAGACAAAACAACATTGTAAGCCAAGAGTCAAATGTCCCTGACACGATCCAGCTTTCAAAATCTGATTCAAGTAATGCAAATTCTTCTAAACCAGGTGGTCAACAAGACTCTCAGGAAACAAAAACAACATATGTCGACCTTGCTGCTATTCTTAAAAGTAAAATGCCTACAAAAAGACCGCTTTCAACAAATAGCTCAAGCAGCACACTTTCAGATCCTAAACGAACATCCACGGATCAAGCTACCTTACCCGAAGATCATATATTGTCCAAAATTGATAATAAGGAATTATCGAAATCTTTGAATCCTCCAACAACCACCAAACATACTCATAAGAAAATGAAAAGGATGCTATGGAAAAGTTATCTAACCACAAAGATATTGAATATAAACTAGAACCAATTAAGCTTTTCCTCAACCAAAATCCGGATACATACGTCTTGAAATATGAAGAGTATAAAGATTTCCTTATTAAAGCAAAAGGTAATCCAGATATTGTGCAGCTTGCATTGTCATATACTAAGGATACTCCACTCTTAATAAAAATGCTTCGAGGAACCTACACCAACCTACCTGATAGGTCAGTCAAGAATAGAATTACGAGTATCATCAAAAAGCTTGAACTCCATATCAATTGGTCTTCGGAACCCATCAATAGGAACGATTCAACTTCTGCCAACGACGCTGACTCGGACACCGACCTTTCGATAGCTTCAGAAAGCATGGAAGTTTACCAGCCTTACATCAACTTCCTTACAAATATCTAGACGCAAAGAGGAACTTCAGAAACAACTTTCCACTGTTGATGTATTTATAGGAGTTGAAACTTGGCTTAGCGAAAATAAAAGTTTTGATCTCTCTGGTTTCAATACATTTAAAATCGACAGAAATAGCAAACCCGGAGGAGGTATCATTTTCTTAATAACAAAGTCATTCACTTTTTATCCTATGCAATCTCTCTGTAATATTCGTGACCACTTAGAAACTGGAGGGATTAAAATTACCAATGTAACGCCTGTAATCACCTTGGTAGGGTGTTATAGGGTTCCCAGCTATGTTTCTCAGTTAGAATAGGATCAGCTGTTTCTATAGATAACTGCAGAGGGATCATGCCTCGTCTTCGGCGATTTCAATTCGTACAATGTTATCTGGAACTGTACGAAAAACGATTTAAATGGAACAAGACTCTGCAATTCCATCTCCGAATCCGACCTGATCTTAATAAACGATAATACTCTCAGGAAAAAATATTCAAACTTAGACCTTGTCCTCTCATTTTCTGACATCCTTGACAAAGTTACGCTTAAAGTATATGACGATTCATGGAGCTCTGATCACTTTCCATTAAATGTTAAACTTGAAGTTCAAAAAGTGCAATTTACTTTCCGTGTAATGCACTTTCCTTGATCCTTCTTACGATTCATTAGATACAGTTGATAAATATAACTTGTTTAGTAACTTAATCATATACCCTATTACTAAGAGTACTCCTTTAAAAAAATTGTTAATGTCCCTAATCATAGAAACCCTGTACCCTGGTGGGATACCGAATGCGATAAGCTTATTAGGCTGAGAAAGGCTGCGCTCAAAAAGTGGCAATACACTCGTACGTTAACAGATTATGTAGCATACAAAAAATGTGTAGCAATAGCTAAGAAGTATATCAAAAAAAGAAAGATCAACAATGTTAGAGTATTCGCTGAAAGTATCAATTTCAGCACAGATGTCTCTTATGTTTGGAACAAATGCAAAATTCTCAAAAATAAATGGGCGAAAGTTAAAAGTACCGGAGAACCATCTCCGAATCGAGAAGCCAATATACTGGAACCGATTAACAAGATCGCCCCTTGCTGGGTTCCAACAAACCCTAACTCTCCTTTTCTAGATCAAGGTCAGGAAAACCTATCTATCTATCTATCTTCTTCTTTTGATTTTCACGAGCTAAACCTTATACTTAGGAACGTTAGTCTTAAATCAGCTCCAGGACCCGACAATATTGAATACTCTTGTATCGTTAATCTTCCAATTAAGATTAAACTTATTTTACTCGACCTCTTCAATGAAATGTATCTTAGCAATAAGTTTCCACTCTCATGGAAAGGCAGTCTTACTTTTTTCATAGACAAAAGAGACTCTAACAGTGTTAGACCCACTTACTTCATGCATTTGTAAAATCTTTGAAAAGTTGATAAAGACGCGTCTTCAGTGGTGGATAGAGACTCAAGGCTTTCTCCCATCATCTCAGTCAGGCTTTCGAGCCGAAAGATCCTGCATCGATAACCTCACTGTATTAACCCTCACAATTGAAGAAGCTTTTTGCAAAAATGAAGATGTTCTGGCTTGTTTTCTAGATGTGAAAGGAGCATTCGATAATGTCAACAACGATATTCTGCTAAGAGAACTCTCTGAACTTGGATGTCCTTACAATATCTTGCGATTTGTCCATTTTCTAACCTACGAACAAAATGTTACATTTATTTGCAATTCCTCCAACTTAATACTTAGGAAAGTCTTCAAAGGTCTACCGCAGGGTGGTGTCCTTAGCCCCTTGTTGTACCTTATATATGTTAGAGACATTTGCATACAACTTGGTAAACGGATTCATGTCTCCGAATTTGCGGATGACATTGGTGTTTACACACCAGTTTATAATCCTTTTCTCGGTAAAATATCTATCTAAAACGCAGTAACTACTATAAACAGTAGACTCAATAAATTAGGTCTTAGCCTAGCATCCGAAAAAACCATTCTAGTTCACTTCAACAAAAAAGGTATACAACCGGGCAATAATTGTACCATTAATATAAAAAAACACAAAATAAAATCTAGTCCAACTGCTAGATTCTTAGGAATCCACTTTAACTACCAACTGAAATTTACAGAACACAGAAAATGTCAGGAACAAATACCTTAGCAGACTCAATATTCTAAAATTTGTATGTAGTATAAGATGGGCAGCTGAACCAGCTATGTGAACTTGGCACCCGACTTTTCAAAAATTAATTTTTTTTAATAGGAAACGATAGCATTTCGTTTGTACCTGATTGTACCTTCAATAATTTCGTTTGTACCTCGGCCAATTAATGAAAAAAAATTCAAAAAATGGTCAGCACCCGACATCGAGATTTTTAAAATCTGTTTTTTCCCGATTCTTTAGAATCGTTTGTACCCGCCGGAAACGTCTTTCTTTTCGTTTGTACCTCAATAGTTGAAAATTAACGAACTTCACTCTTACGCGGATCAACAATTGCTTGTAAAATTTAAACTATTGAGGTACAAACGAAACGAAAAGCGGTACAAACGGGTACAAACGATTCTAAAGAATCGGGAAAAACCGATTTCAAAAATCTCAATGTCGGGTGCTGACCATTTTTTGAATTTTTTTTCATTAATAATTGGTCGAAGTACAAACGAAACTATTGGATATCAATCAGGTACAAACGAAATGCTATCGCTTTCTATAAAAAAAAATTAATTTTTGAAAAGTTGGTTTTGAAAAGTTCACATAGCTAGCTGAACCACTGACCTTACTAATCCTTTACAAGAGTTTGATTAGATCAATTATTGAATATAATTGCTTTATTCGCGAGAATATAGTTTGCGGCTATACGTTATGCCTTAGGATATAGAATCAGTACCCCCTACAACGTCCTTCTGGGAGAATCCAAATGTTGGCCTCTTGGTCATCGCGCCATCTTTCTATGCAGAAAATTTCTGACCAAGCATTTTACAAATAGTGGAACTTTGCTGCATGCTCTGATAAGTAGGCTCTCAGCTTCTAATTTATGGAACGGATTGGTAAACAAATCGCGCATTCTTGTCCCAAGTCAAATACAAGTTCTTCAACACGTAAAAACCAGTCTAAAAACAGAAAAAAACTTTTTTCCGTACCTTGTTCACTTCAATGTACTAAGTTCTCCAATAGAATTGAATACCGATCTTGGTTTTACACTCAAAAATTCTCCCGACCTTAATGCTACATTCCTGGAACACTTCCACAACCGTCCTGCCAAATCCATTTCCTTTTTCACCGATGGAAGTAGAAAAGATAATAACGACGGTGTTGGTTCAGCTATCTTTTCTCCAGATTTGAATATCTCGGCTCTTTTTGGACTAAACAATCAAATATCCACTTTGCCAGCAGAATGTGTTGCAATTAAAAAGGCCATCGAACTCGCATCTACCTATCCTTATGGAAATACGTTCATTTATTCAGACTGCCTAAGTGTTCTTCAAACACTATCCAAGTTCACTCTTAGTGTAAAAGTTAATCCATTAGTACTTGATATCAGAAAACTAATTGATGCAAATTTTCGCAACAAAAGAAATCTCTATCTTTTCTGGATTCCTGCTCACGTAGGAATTTCTTACAACGAGAATGTGAATATTTTAGCCAAAAATGCTACTGAACTCGAAAGCTCAACTGATATCCTAATTCCAGCCTCCGACTTTTCCAAGAGTTTTAAAAAACAAGCGAAAATTGAAACGGAAGAGTGGCTTCTCGAAGAATCTAAACATAAGGGTACTAAATTTTTCAATCATTTCTACAATTCTAGTCCCAAACAATGGTTTGCATACAAAATCCTCCTCAGAGGTTTCGTTTCCTGGATCAATAGATGTCGCACAAATCATTACCATCTGGCTGCCTCCCTTTTCCGAATTAAGATTATTGGTGATCCAAAATGTCAGTGTGGCTATCTGGAGCAAGACCTAAATCACGTTATATGGCAGTGTCCGCTATTTGACAATGAAAGGAATGACATGGTACAAAAACTTTGTCAGCTCGATTTACGCCCTCCTTATACAATAGATGCCCTTCTATGTAGACCATGTATCTAACCTTTGTTAATAATTTTCAAATTTCTTAAAAAACACGATATATATCCTTAAATGTAAGAATTAAATGTAAACTTCTTTAGACAGTATGTAAGTGTATATTTTCATGTAATATTGCTAATAACCCCGTAGGGGGTTCTATAGCTTAATAAAGAAAAAAAAACTACCTCAAGGACACCAAACTCTACAGTAGTCTATAGCATCACCAGAAACCCAATCAAATTCGTCGCTAATTACCATGCAGTAGATGCAACGTAAAATAAATCCATATAAAAAAAAAAAGAAGCATATCAGTGACGAAAGCAAATGACAAATGAACTACATTGGCGTTACTATGAAATATTGCAGCGATCGAACAACTCCTTAAGTTTCCCGTATTCGTGATTTTGTGATATCTTACAACTATCTATTGGATGCTCGACAACTTAACTTGGGAGCACGGTAATTAGTTGACCGTGAACTTCAGATCTGGTTAGTAGTGATCGGATTATTGCTTAGAGCATTTGAACAATTTCGTCATTTCAAACCTATAGATTATCCAAAATTAGCTGTACTGATTGTTAGTAGTTAATTATTACTTCATTTATACGTGGAAAATATTCATGTGTTGTTGATGTACGATAATAATATATTATTTCTTTACAAAATAAAAATTTTATGCACTTCTTATACAGTGAAGCCAATCACTCAAAGTGTAATAGAAGAAGTTGATGCAAGTGTTTCTCATAGAATATTTGCGAATAAATACCAATCTCCGATATAATAATTAGTAATATAGGGAAGACGTATGCCAAGGGTGACAAAAAAATAAAGCTGGTCGAAAAGTAAAACTATCTGATAGAATCAAGCGTGATATAATCGGCTCTACATAATCACGTGAAGTTGACAATGCCTTACAATTAAGAAGTGATGTAAACTATTTAATAATATTAATATCAATTTAAACTTATCGTTATTACGGAAAATCGCAATGGAAATACAGAACAAGGTTTATACTGAATTAAGTTTCAATGTAGAAAAGTGGTAGAAAATACAGTCAGTGTAATAAGTAATCGTACAGGAACCATTTATTTTAAATTGGATAATTCGATAATGGACTGAACTAGTGCATTTATGGTAGACTTCGTATATTTTTTGATGTTTGCCGAAGAACTTCGAACGTAGAGAAGGACAGCGAATAAAGAAGAAGACGGAGCAAAAACACAAAGGCAACGGTGAAACTTTTTGATTATTAACTTTTTTGTTGTAAAACTTCTACTATCATGTTTCTGAAATTTTCCTGATTAAAATAAGACCAAACACGACGTATTTCGCCACATATTTACTTGTAACAACTTATTATGTATCATATATATCGTAGAACACTAACTAAAAAAAGATGAATGGTAAATATCGTCCGAATTATATCGTATTTGGTCTCATTTTAATTAGAAAAATGTCAGAAATATGATTGTAAAAGTTTTACAACAAAAAAGTTAATAATCAAAAAGTTTCACCGTTGCTCTGGTGTTTTCGTTCCGTCCTTTTTTTTATTCGCTGTCCTTCTCTACGTTCAAAGCTTGTCGGCAAACATCGGAAAATGTACAAATTCTATCATAAATGCACTAGTTCAGTCCCGAATTTATGCATTTATGGGGACTTTACTGTACCTAGTGATTGATAAAAAGGGTTTATATGAGGATAACGTCCTTATAAAAAGAAACAAGTTAGTATCTGAAAAATGTGACAAAACCTGTAATTCATTTATGAATATTAAATAAGTTGTAAAATTGATAAATTCACGAATTGAACTGTAGCTTTGACCACTTTCTAATATTTCCGCAGCTTATGCTGTTATATTTAAGGTTATATCTTGGAATCATAGATCTTTACATTAAACTCTTACTCCAAATCCAAAGAATAGAGAGAAATATTCGAATAACTATTACACTAAATAATATGAACTATTATTTTACAACCAGAATTGATAAATATTGATAAGAAGATTAAATTGGATTTAAGAAATGTCACTAATGAGATTGTACATGAAATAATTTCAACGCTAAATTTAATAACATATTTTAATAAGACACCTCTGTATCAAATATAGTTACAATAATGTAATTATGTACATACAGTATCTTGCTAATGCCATAGATATTAATGTCGCATTTCTGTAACAGAAGAAAGAAACGACAGATCGATGAGAAAGTTTTAATGCGAGCAACAATGCGCATGGATCGAGGTGTAGTCGCGATACGGGCATCGATCCATCGATCTTCGTGAAAAAGGATACCGTCGATCGACCGTGTATTGGAACACCTGCGGAGAAATCGGCGTCGACGATTGGCAGGACGAACGATCAAACGATCGGCAGTGATTTCTTGCAGCTATGCGATTGAATCCCACGGATGAAAAGCTGGTAACGTTATCACAAAACTTTCCTGGTATTAATTAAGAACGTATTATATTTTCTTGTTTTCAACATTTAATATTACTTGTAAGACTACAAAAGAATGCATTTAATGCTTCATATGTTCAAGTCAACATACAAAATTCCATGATTTTCTGGTAAACCACTTCTAAGACATAAAGCAACACGTGGGCCGTAGATATTCATACATACACACACAAATATGGAAGCAAAGAAATGGTGATGGGGACGCTTGCATTCCTCCACCCAAAAATTCTGATATTTTGAAAGAATGAATTTGCTATTTATTATTAATTGTATCTTATAAACGGTGTAAGCTGTTAATTTATGGACGAATACTTTTCTTTTTATTTCGTTTATAATAGCTTTTAAATTTACATCTTCAGGAAATCATTTCGAGAATCTCATATATTATGACTTTTTTCGTTAAGATATTCAACTGAAGTAGATACCTACTAGATATAGTAAAATTAATTATTGCTAAGCGTCTAACCGAAAAAGTAATCGAGTTTGAACTTCAAAAGTATGTATTCTAATATTTGTATTAAATTCATGAATACTGTAAATTCAAATTATATTTATTTAGACAATTTTAGAAATATTTTACATTTTAAAAATTACTACACTATATTACATTATATGTATAATATATTTTAGTATATTATATTATATTTATTTTGAACCGTATTTTTATATAAAGTGTAATGTATTATTAACAAGTATGAATTATTTAAATGCTTATTTATGTCTTATATCAGATTTCAATATCGATGTCTTTAACCATCTGATTTATGATGCATTATTAGTATAAAATTTTAAAACATTAAGAAAGGATTATGAAATAACCAATTATGTACAACATCTTAATATGCGCCATTCAAATTTTAATAAATCTCATTTTTTTTAATGAATATGAATTTCAATGAAATTTATCTATGAATATATTTATCTATGAATAATTCGAAAAGGGCTCTCCTTATAGCCGCCAGAATTTACTTTGATAATTTCTCTACGACTACAAAAACCAAAAATAGTAGAAACATTCATAGCACATATAGAATTAATTTAGTGTTTTATATACGAATGCTACAGACATGAATTTAAACTCTTTTAATTCTTGAGAATTATTTGAGTTAGTGATATTAAGAAAAACCCTTTTATTAAATACATTCCTGTTGTAACTGCCGTTGCAAATGGCACGTCGGTCTCCCAGCCTTGCGTTAAATTGATTCAATTACAACTGTCTGAAAAGCGGAATCAGGCTGCATATTCGATACAAAAATGAATGAGCAATGATAGGTATCAAGCGCAGAAACACGACTGTGATCTTTAATTACCTCTCGCAAAGGGGAAGAGGGGCAATGAAGGCAGATAATAACAAACGAGTCAGCATAATACGTGAACTAATTGCCATGAATATTCAGAAGTGAAACTTGACTGAAGAATTTTGACTAAGATCGTGACAGACAGACATACAGACATACAGACAGACAGACAGACAGACAGACAGACAGATAGATAGATAGATAGATAGATAGATAGATAGATGTTGCCTTGCAGTAAATAAGTATATTTTTGAAAAACGTAAGTAAAATCCGTATACAGTATAATATAATTATTATGCACTAGAAAATAGAAAATAATGAAATAGTAACAGCATTTAAGTAATACAATAAAATAAAGTAATTTCTTAACAATTATTTAAAGTAATATAATTTTAACTTATAAAAATGTGACAATAGAAGTATGTTATTCATGTGAAGTTTATGTACAAGACTATGTTTTGTACATTTTGTATTTTCACGCACTAAATAAGAGCTATCAAGTCTATGCATACATGTAGTAACGTTTAGTTTTTTCTTCGTGTTATTGAATGAAGCGAGCAGTCGTGTTCCGTACGTTCGTACATAGTAAATAGAAAGCATGTTAACCCTTTGCGCTCGAGGCATTTTTCTATAAAATCAAATTGAGTCCATTTTTATAATAAATTTCTGTAAAACCAAAAACCAACTGGACTTTATTTAAAAATAGAAATCTGTATTTTTGACGACACAAATTGATGCAGTTACTTGCAATGAAAAAAATTAATTATAAAATAATATCTTGACAAACGTTCTAAAGATATCGAATCATTGTAGAAAAATGTATTTATTGAAATAATTTATTCAAATCAAATTAATTGTTGTGTTGTGTAATGTATATAATGTTTTAGACCTTTATTTTTTATGGTCATAGTTTTTGCATTATTAGAAGTACTATAAGTCAGTGATGGGCAAAATCGTAATCGTAAATACGAATGCGATGGTAATCGAAATTTTACGAGTTGTGATTACGATTACGACTGTAATCGCATCTTTCCAAGTTGCGATTACGAATACGATTACAATCGTAAACGTAAACTTTTCTGCGATTACGACTGTATTTTTAAAGGTTTACAGCCATAGAAATTCTTTACCTCAAAACCGACATCAGATTCGTGTTCCTCGCATTAAAAAACTTATGAAACCATGCTTTCGTCAAAATAACATTTTTTAGTAAAGTTACCCTATCTAGGCTCTGCTCTATAAACACGAATTTTAATTGAATACTTTTTCATTTTTGATGTCGACGAACGTATGGTTTTTTAAATTTGGGGGGGGGGGTGAGGAACACGAATCTGAAGTCGGTTTTGAGGTAAAGAATTTCTATGGCTGTAAATCTTTAAAAATACGGCCGTAATCACAAAAAAGTTTGCGAATACGATTTCAATCGTAAACGCAGACAAATTTGCGATTACGATTGTAATCGTATTCGTAATCACAACTCGAAAAGATGCGATTACAATCGTAATCACAACTCATAAACATTCGATCACAATCGTATTCGTATTTGCGATTACAGTAAATGCAAACCTATTAATCGCGATTGCTTGGATCGTATACGACCTGTATAGAAAGTAACTGAAAATTAATCTGATACGAAACGCGTAGACGATCGCATCAGTGTTCAGGGAAAAGCGCAACTTCTACGATGACAGCGCGTGAAAATGAGAGAACGAGGACGGAGCAGTGCTTAAGTATTTAAGCCCACCGAAACGAAACAATCAGAGCCAGTTTGTTGACGCAATCAACGAAAATGCCTCACACCCGAGTAATCCAATCGGTTGAGTGGTCGAGTGGCAGGCCGGTGGTTATCTTCAATTTTTCCATTAAGACACAGGTTGGTCGCCTAATGGTTGCTACTTGCTTCTCCGAGTATTTCGACAGTGGATCTCACTCTTGACGGGGCAACGCCTCCGCGCTGATCGAACCGCGATGACGAACAAGGCTGGCTGCGTAGATCGTATATTCCCGAGGCCTGTTACGCTTCGGGGCCCTCGAATTTCATGTCGCGAGGCCGTCGTTGCAGTTATCCAAGAGGAAAGAAAGAGGAAGATCGCCGACTATTTTTAGGACGAACGCTAAAATCGACTGATAGGGATTTCGTGGTACGTGCGGCACCCGCGCTGTTGCACCTTCGCCTTCGAGACGATGGCACATAGGAAGAAACAGGTTTGACAACCTGAAGGTGGGCTCACCGGGGCCACGTGCTGCGGCGCATTACTTATAATCCCATCAGCGTCTTTCTTTCTCTCCTTCGCCTTCTCATCCTTCCTCTGCTCTTTTTCCACCTCCACCGCCGCCTCCGCCGTCTTCCCATTTTATTTCTCCTCCTCCTCTTCCTCCTCCTTCTCTTCTTCTTCTTCTTCTTCTTCTTCTTCTTCATATCTGACTTTTCTCCTCCCCCACATTCTGGCCTCTCCATCGAACTGTTCGTGTCTCGTTCACCCTTCCGCACGTTCCACCGCGCTTCGATCGCAATAAATGTTGGACTAAATGCTTGACATTCTAATCTTTGTTTTAACCCTCAATTTGTAGGGGCGGTGTCGGAATGACACGCACGCGATGTCCCTTCCGATGTATCGCGTTTGATTGATCGTAAATGTAATCTGTCAGAGGCAGGCCTGTGACGTGACAGAAAAGGTAAAATTGCCCCTAAACGTCGTATCACGAGGGTGCCCTTCATAAATAATACGTCCGTAACGCGAGTTCCTATAACGCAAATTTTTGTAACAAGCCAAAAATATTGCGACAACTGTTTTCATAGGACACAATTTCTTGTACAATAATAGTAAAGCACAAGAATTAATTCTACGCACTTAACAAATTGAACATTATATTGCTGTTTTCCTAATTGCCACTGATTTCTACTGTTTCATTTTTTAAACGTGATCACTTTTAATGTGTTATATGCCACAAACTTTAGAAATATTGTCCTATTTAATAAAACATAGAAAATGAAAGTTGGCGCGGAAATAATCACTCCAAACGTGTTACTTTAGAGACTTTAGACTATAAGTGTTATGTGAAAAACATGTCTCGTATAGCAGGATTTCCTATAACGCGTAACATATTATCCGCGTTATACGGGGACCCATTGTACCTAAATAAATAAAACAAGTTACTGTAAGATTATTTTATTTTTGAAATTATCTATTCCAATAAGTGCTTATAGTAAATTATTTCTTGTTACATTTTTATACTAAAAATTCGAAGAAATGAGTTCATCACTAGTACCTAATTCAAAATTTTATATTTAATAAACAAGGAAAATAGATCATGCGAGTAATGAATACATATTTCATAGGTTAGTTTGCATAAATTACATAACTATCTTCAACCACGTGGCCACCGTCGGATGTAGAGAAACATACGAACATGTAAATTAAGTAATGAGACTGGTAGGTTAGCGTTCAAGCTGATAAGACTGAAGAGTCGGAACTTCGATGGACGGTTGGTGTACTTGCGATGCGATTTCAAGTATGAGTTAGAACTCGCTAGGTAATTTGTTTGGTTGTAGCAATTTGTTCGTGAAACAGTTTTTTCTAGTCCGTTCTGAAAATGAATGACATCAATTTTGAGCAACGGTATGCTATCAGGTTTTGTTTCAGACTTGGATACAGTACAAAGGAAATTTTTGCAAAACTTCAGCAAGTCTACGGAGATAGTCCTTCATTAAGGGCCTAGATTCCTCAGTGGTTTAAGGCATTTTCAGAAGAAAGAGAGTGGATAAAAAATGAACTTTGCAGTGGGAGTCCTTGTGTCTTCAAGAATCAATGAAAATGTCAGCGGAATCCGGGATCTTCAACGTTCAGATCGTGGGTTGACAGTCAGAATGAACGAGGAACAGTTGAATTTAATTTACAAGGAAACATCGATGAGTGATTCACTCCCATTTTGATGAAACTTGGTATACTTGTTTGTGAGACCTTCCAATGTAATGCACAATCTTCAGTTCGTGCCACTTTTGTGTTTCAAGGGAGAAACTATCCCTTTGGTCCGAGCCGCTCCTTTTACTTTTGCGCTTATAACTCGGAAATCATAAGAAATATTAAGCAAATGTTGAAGTAGACATTGCACTGTTTTTAGAGGCCTATAAACCTGTATCAATAAATTTTCAAGACAAAAATTTATTTCAATAATTAGCCCTCCCCACCCCAACATTTTTTCAAAATTTTGATTTATTTCTGGATCAGTAAAAGCGTTTTTTTATTTCGAATCAAACGGTGTGTATGAGTTTATGGTTATCATACTGGAAAATGATGTAATATTGTACAATTGTCACTGTAGTAGACGATATTCCAACGGAAAAAGTAACATCTGTGATGAAACTTGTTAGTTTCGATACTTTGGTGGCTATTTACACAAAATATTTGAATATACTATACGTATCTACATACACATACACACGGCTGATAATTGAAATCCGTTTACCCGATCCAGGGTTATGATTTTTTCATTTTTTGATATACCACGGTTTTGATGAAACTTTGTAGAATTGTTTGTGGGATCACCATAAGAACTACATCGTTTTCATTTTTTGCCCGATTGCGTTGTAAGGGAGAAACCACCCCGAGTCACTCCTTTAACTTCAGCACTTATAACTTGGAAATGATAAGAGATATCGGAAAGATCTTAAATACAAAATTTGATGGTTTCTAACATTCTATAACACTGTCGTAAGAAATTTAAAAAAATTTATTTTTAATGATATTTCCCCCACTATAAATCATTCCGCCACCCGCTATATAAAAATTGTGCTCGCAGTTTTGTGGGCGTTTTTATACCGAACAATTTCCGTCTAAGTAATTTTGTTCTATCTGTTACCAAAGTCGAGTTACTATACAATACAGATACGTGTAGCCTGTAGTGTGTGCCGGATGGCTAGATATTTCGGTCAGAATTTTCGATTAAAATTTGAAAAAGTCATAACTTTTGATAGGGTAACCAGATTTCAATGATCAAACCGGAAAATGGGCGTCTTTAGATGAAGAATTTGTCAAAAATATAAGACAATCGAAACAGTCAATTGTTTTTGACAGAAAAATGTGTAAAAAGTAGACAAATCTTAACAAATTCGTAGTTCTCTTAGTAATGAACATTTTGGATTGAAACTGTTTTTCGTTGTAAATTTCATGGAACCCTACAAAAACATTGCAAGTTATTTTTCTAAAGTGAAAATCCAGTTTTTTAAAAACGAAAGAAAGTTTTTTTTAAGATTTCACAACGTGTTGCCCGTTGAGTTTGGTCAAAATCTAAAATTGTCTATAACATTTATTTTTCACATCCTCGACAAAAATAAAGCATGTTTTGTTAAATAACATATAGGAGCAATTTCTATTATTTATGAGAAAAAAATTCCTAAAGAATTCGAAATATCGGCTACTAACGCGACAATTTTATAATATTACATCATTTGCCAGTATGATAATTGTAAATTCATATACATCGTTACATTCAGAATAAAAAAACTTTTACTGATCCAGAAATAAATCAAAATTTTCAAAAATTTCGGGGAAGAGATGGTCATTTTTGACAAAAAAATTTTATTTCTTAAATTTGTGGATGTTGGTTTATAGGCCTCTAAAAACAGTGCCATGTTTACTTAAACATTTTTTAAATATCTCTTATGATTTCCAAATTATAAGCGCAAAAGTAAACAGAGCGGCTCGGACCAAAGGGGTAGTTTCTCCCTTGAAACGCAAAAGTGGCACGAACTGAATACGGTGCACTTCATTGGAAGGTTCCTCAAACAAGTATACCAAGTTTCATCTCATTTGGAGTGTATCACTCATCGATGTTTCCTTGTTAGACCACCGTTCATCAGAAAAACAATTATCAAGAAAAACTAGATGCTCCTCACAACAATGCGCCTTATCACGCTTCAATATCAATAAACGAGTTTTTGACTCCATGATTTTCTTATTCTCCTTACTTGAATCCTCGTAACTTTTTCTTCTTCCTGAGATTGAAAAGTCACCTCAAGGGACCGTCATTCCGGGCACTGGAAAATATTCAAACAGGCTATTCTAATTCCAGTTCTGTTGTAAAGAATAAAAGAACCGTAGTATCCAAGTTCCAGATTCACTAAATGAATCGACACCTTCGTATACCGTTTCACTTAAATTTGAAATTTTTGCCGGAACAAGGACTTCTTCGGAAGAGTTATAATCGAAACACTTGATTAATATAAATCAGCTCCTTTATTCGCGCGAGGTGTTAATCGTGACTGCTTTTGTTTTTACTGGTTCTCAATACGCTATCGCTCGCGTAGTTACAACACATCCATAATTCGGCAAAAGTCGTGCGAAATCGCTGACAATAACACCGTTTACCTTGACCGTCGATGGGGACAGGTGTTCGTATGTAAATTCAAAACTAAACAAGTTCTGTTGTAAGGAATAAAAGAACCGTACCTGGTAAATCATTCCAACGATCCTTTGGGCTCATACTTCTGTATTGTATTTGTGATAGAAAATTTACGCTCATTAAAGCACGTCGTACATGCATTTACACGGTCGTTCGCGTTTTTCGCGTAACGCATTCCGCGATATTACGTATCGAGCGCAAACGAGGCGGCTTGGTCAACTTCTAACGCGCCAGTTGTGTTAATTTAACGTGTCCCGGTCGCGGAAAAATCGAGTGAAAGTTCAAGCTACGGTGCACCATGTCCCGACTTCGGATGTCCTTGTGCACATTGGCCACGGCTCCGTGTCGGAAAACGGAGACGGAACCTGTTTGTTCCCGCGATTGAATAGAGTTTCTGATTCCCTCGCAGTCGCTTCAGTGGACCGCTGGCGCTGCTCGGTTCGTTATTCATCCACATATCCGGCCCATGCCAGAACCCGCGCCTGCGCGCTCTCCAACTTTGATTGACGCGGACATATTAATCTATTCACGGCGAGGAAATGGCTTGCGGCAGCGTTGCCTTCAGAACGATTATGGGTTAACACTATCTTGACAAATTAAAAATATTACTCTTTCTTTCTTGCTGGGTGCATTACGTTCTGTCGTCTGTTAGGTCATTAGCGATTTTTTCGATTAGTTTATTTGTTTCGGTGTTGATTAAATAGTGGCGTACACACACCTGACAATAAATACCACATATGTTCTATCAAATTTAAATAAAATTTAATTTAATCTAAATTTAAATTAAATAATAATTATTATTATAATTTCATTTCATTTCATTTCATTTCATTAAAATAATGTAAGCACACAAACGCTATACAAACTAGTTTTGAGTTAATCCATGTAAAAAAGGCCCATTAAGATGTTAAGCAATATGTTAATATGTTTATGTAACGTATATGCTATATAAACCATATTCGGCTAAAAAGTTATAAATAAATAATACATTAATATGTTCTACCATTAAGTCCTCAATGATAGATTCAGAATTCTCTAAATGAGACGAATTATATCTGATAGATGAACATTAACTCGTAGTAATAGCATTTTCTTCAATAAAGACATTTTTTGAAAATATCTCGAGAACTAATCATTTTTTTGCCATAGTACACTAATCATTTCTTACGTAGAATGAACAGAAGAATCGATCTGTCTAAAAAAACATATGCATTTCTATTTAAAGAAATGATGCAATTGTTAATTACACATGCACTGCTGCATCTAAGAAAAATTTGAAGTCCTATAGATGTAATACTCTTCGAACCATTTATCTTTCTTTTTTGGCATTTTTTCGTAAATGCAATAATAACGGAGTTATGACTTGAAACAATTGCGTGGACCACCCTGTATAATTATTACCATACATAGTGCGTTTTAATGAAAGTCCGGAAACTTTTATGGCAGGCTGTATATACTATGTAAGTAGAAACTAAAGCTTACCTGCCCTTGCTTGTATTAGGGGGTGTATTAAGTCCTGTTAAGTGTGACAATGTATACCAAGCCCAGGTATGTGCGCTGTATGAATGTGTGTATGTTATTGCGCCCGTACATATGTACCGGCGGGTCACCGCGAATAAGACACATGTTTTAGTTCTATCTCGTATGTCGAGCAGTAAACACGATAACTGAATAAAAGTTACATATAATTAATAGTAAAGTATAATTAATACTAAATAGTTGACCTATTCCTGTTAGTCAGGACAACCTTACCCAACAAGTCCGTTTGCGTTGACAACAATAAGCACTTCGAAAAGTATTAGCTGAAACCGTTACTTATACACCATCTAATATTAGTGGTCCACCTGATCTTACAACCTCGGTTTACGTCAACATTATCATGCCTTGCAAAAAATGATTCAGATAGGAATTAAACGGTTTATATGGCGCACATTCTGCTATTATTAATTTTTTGTAAGTGGACACATATAGATCATACGGAGGTCATTAATGTTTTTTTAAATGAGTAAATACATTTTTTATTATATCAGTCGGTGCAGCTAAGTATTCTCTACAAAAATGTATTAACCTAATTTTGTCCAAAAACCATTAGTTCAAGAGATATTTTAATTTTACTATTATTACGAAATCATGGCTCTCTTCTTCTTTGATAGCACAAGCTCTTAATAATCATAAATATTTAATACGTATGAGTCTGATATAGGCAACGGATATGCATAGTAATTCCATAATTCACATTTAAAACCAAGCTTCCTGACTCATCATTGATTTACATCGCAAAATTAATGCCTATTAATAAACCTATACGAATTGTACACGAAGAATATTTGCAATGAACTATTATATTTAGTAATGAAATTATTGTTGTCTATAGTACCTGTACACTATTGAAACGTAAAAATTTTATGTTTTGAAAGAAGGAAAGATGAATTACACCACTTTCATAATGGACGACGCATACATTAATCCGAAAGTAAAAGAATTGCATATATATTTGCATTATGTTATCGAAACTTTTTCAACGCTAGGAAAAACTTTAATTTTTATTTTCGAGAAATGATAATGCCTGACAAAAGGAATAATCGTAATTATAATATTTTTCTGTATTAATTCAATATAACAGTTCAAGAGAAAGTATAAGACAAGGTACATATCGTAGAAATTACTTTGATTCGTACATATCCCTCCTTGAAGGTTCAATCTGAATTTAATCACTCATTTTTCTCGCGTAAGAATAAATTCTGGTCCACTGTACAGCGGCACGAGGAAGATCGACCAGGTCATCTTCCATCTAGACGGCCTTGCGCATATTGACTTCGCTGCTGACGAAAAGCGAACGTAGAAACTTGTTTCGCAGACTCGTCTAACGCGATCATGATATTTTTGGACGTCATCTCGCTTTCGATTTTCCGGCGAAAACTTTCGACTGTCTCGTCTCGAAGTTCGGGATGGACAAGTAGGTGCGAACTGTCAAAAATCGACTCACTAAACTTGTTAATTGAATGGATATCTTAGAAGAGGGTTTATGTTACAAATTTTCGAAAGGTAGTTTCTTTTTTTGTAGAAAAAAGATCTATGTGAAATGACTGATAATTAGACTGAAGAAGTTTATGCAAATGCATATTTTTATAGGAACTAATTAAAAGAATGGGACCTAGACAGAAATTTGTTTTGAAATTAGAGTACTATAAAAATACATTTTTTATTTTGCATATTTTGCATATTTATGTTTAAAAATATATGTAACAATTTATTACATATCAAACTATTTTATATATGTGTACATTGCGAATATTCTGTAACGTACTAATATATTACTTATAAACTGTACTACATTTTATTCTAATTTTTCGTGCATATTTTGCATATTTTTCGTGCATATTTTGGATATTTTTCATGCATATTTTGCATATGCATGTTACGTATTTATCGTGCATGAACATCCGCAATCTAGTTATTACCTATCGACTAAGAACGGAATATTTGCTTCCACTCGGGTTACAGAAACATAAACGAAATACTTTTTAAAGTTTTTCGCTCAACCCTCTCGTACAATGTACGGTCACGTTAAAATTTTCGGGTAATATGGGAACGAGTGGAGCAACACGTCACGCGATTAATTGCAAGAGAAACAAGTACCTAATCCCGCGATTCAGCGGGTGTACACGCCGGGGTCGGTGTTTATCGGGCGGTGTGTAACGAGCACCGTGCCACCAGTAATAATTAGAAGAGGAGAGGATACTGCATCACCAAGCCTGCGGCAAGAAAGCGTGGAAGGTGGAATCGAGTTGGATCCGGGACTTAAATAATTAAAGCGTTCACATGGCATCGCCGATTACCGTTTTCATGCGCAATACGATCTACTTGCTGGCGCACGTGAGAGATTCGATCTATGCTTGAGTGTTTTTTCCATTTATCGAGACTTTGCGGGCCGCGGAATTGCTTCGACGCTTCTAACTTGTCCCCGTCGAGAGCAGAAACAACAGGTGGTTCCGCGTTGCCGGATAAACGACAGTTTTCACGATTTCTTTCACGTACAGTGGGTGTAGAAAATATTCGTACACCGATCAATTTCCAAAAAAACTATGTAAAATTGTAATTTATTAACTTATTTTTGATAAACAATGATATTCTACATATTCTCGGAAATCTCTAGGATAGATAGATTATAAAAAAATAGCTATTTATGTAAGTTGCGAAATTAACAAGAAAAAAAGAATTAATCGATAGAAATATTGAAGCAATAAGTATTCGCACAACTGTTTAATATTTAAAACTTTTATTAAAAAAAAAAAA
>NW_026534344.1:15055884-15115764 GCF_026225885.1 Hylaeus anthracinus | reverse complement strand
ATTTTCTTCCATATCTGTGTTAGAGCCATTTTTAAAAGTACTTTACTGGAAATTTGATGTTTTCTAATTCGTATGGAGCAATCAACTAATGTGTTTATGTTACAAACTCTACTGTAAATGGTTCGTCATAAGAATCGCACAAATACTTATTGCTTCTATACTTTTACCCACTTTTCGCATTTTTTTTTGTTAATTTCACAAATTATATTAACTAGTAAATATTATTTGGATTATATATATCTTAGAAATTTCCAAGAATATGTAAAATATCATTGATTATAAAAATGGAAGTTAAGAAATTGCAACTTCACTAAAAAGTTTTCGGAAATAGATCGGTGTACGAATACATTATTATTTATTTATTGCTTTTAAACCGAATATGGTTTATATAGCATATACGTTACATAAACATATTAACATATTGCTTAACATCTTAATGGGCCTTTTTTACATGGATTAACTCAAAACTAGTTTGTATAGCGTTTGTGTGCTTACATTATTTTAGTAAAATGAAATGAAATTATAATAATAATAATAAATTAAATTAAATTGGTATTGCGCATCGCTTAATAAACTCGAATATAATCAGCAGGCCTTTAATATTTGGACCACATAGGAAACACCTCATACAAGTCGGGAGGTAGTATTTGGAACGGTGAAGAGCTGTTATGAGTGTAGCACGTTCATTTTCATATTTTGGACATTGCCGAATGACATGATCTAAATCTTGATTTTCAGCACCACATTCGCAACCACTGTCTAAAATAAATCTCACTCTGGCTAATACATTCTACACCCACTGTGTAAACAGACAAATGAAGTGACTTTAGTCGTGCGTCAGCTGTTTTAAGGTAGCCGTATACTAAGAAACATCACGAGCCATTGTAAATCGAAACACGAACAACGACCGAAGGGCTACCGTGGGATGCCTTATCTTCGTCAAATGCAATCAGGGACATCGAAAGACTGGGCGAAAGCGGGGTGACTCCGGGTGAACGTGGAACATGGTCCAGTAAAGAAAGAGAGCAGAAGGAAGAAACGCTACCGGCTGGTGAGTTACGTCGGCGCGCGAGTGTTCGCCAATTATCTCGAACTGCTAGTCGACTCTAATTGGACTTTACGCTAGTGGGTGGGATCAGAGATGCGGACTGTAGAAAAAAAAAGAAGAAGCAGCATCGGCGCAGCCTTTGTATATGTATGTATGTACACCGGAGCCAGAATAGCAACCGCGGGTACATCCAACGCCGAGGCTGATAATTGGTCAAAAGCAGGGAACGATTTGCTCCATTAAATCCTGCACTACGGGGCCCGGGTTCTCGCAGACCGCTCCAGAATTCCAGGTTGTTCGAGGTGTTCCGGTAGGTTACGATGATCGTATCGCTTTGTTACACACCTCCTCCACCAATGGCTATAATAGAACGATCACGTCGATTCCCGAACTCTGCTTTACGGTCTTTACCTGGAAGCTATATTGCACGGAGCCGCCTGTTCCGTAATTTCTTACACGTGTCTTGAAATTTATATGCCGCTGAAACATTAAATTCTTAACGACCGTCTCGCTGACGTATTGCGTTTTCCGTGATTCATAGCTGTAACGTTTCAATCTCTTCGACAAGCAAGAGGGAACTCGGTACTTTCCTC
The DNA here is from genome assembly GCF_026225885.1 of Hylaeus anthracinus. Lineage (NCBI taxonomy): Eukaryota > Metazoa > Arthropoda > Insecta > Hymenoptera > Colletidae > Hylaeus > Hylaeus anthracinus. Next base: position 15,114,123 of record NW_026534344.1, on the reverse strand, counting down.
TGAATGTTACCCGTTTCCGGTTCGGTACATACAGCGACATATTAATACCTAAATAGCCAATTGCTTAGGGTTTGGAATGTTTGGCAAATACAAAGCGTGATAATATAAAGTCCATGTCGATTTTTGGTAGGTGGTACAGGTCTGAATATACCGAAATGGTTGAAAGGTGGAACGGTTGTGGAACAAAATAGCACCTATGTAGTTCAATAAATACATGTGGGTATATATATTATATGCCTTTAAATTTTTCTTAGAAATTGGCACGAACTTTCTGGACAACCTAATAGTTGTCAGGAAACATGTATACAAAATATATACGATAAATTAAATAAGTAAATGTTGTTGAATCTCTTGTAAGGAATTTATCGATCGAAATGAAACCCTTCACATTTAGGAGTAGATGATTTTTTGATGTTCAAATATGCAAAAATTTATGGACTTTCTATTAAATCTTTATGACTATTGTTATTGCAAAATTCCTATCCTTTGATGTAACTCGGCAAGGAATTTACGGAATCGTTTCACAATTTGCACATTTGCACATGTATTCCTAGTGATCCCATGTGCAACAATATACATATTGTTCATAACTACTGTTATTGTATAAAGCCGTTTGGTTATATGTAGCCACTAAAAAGTGCGAAATAAAATAACTTTTGAAAAAAAAAAGACAACCGACTTCGTTATCTTAACTGTTAAAGATTAAGTATTGTTTCAAGTATTTTTCTCTTCAAATTGTTTCGTATATCAAAGAGACCATCTTCTTCTAAGATTTAGCATGTGTTTAGAAAAATTCGCAATCAATGAGCTAGTGTCGCTTATTTTTCAAAATCTAGAAACAATTTTTCTATGGATAGATTTTTTTTATATGAATATTTGAATTTTTTTTCGATTTTTTTCTGACATACCTTCACATTTTAGACCATATCTCGAGTTAAAATCGTCCCACTGTGTCGCGCAAGACGCCATTTTAAAGGTAATCGAATTTCCAACCATTGTTTTTCACATTATTTTCGAATCGGTTCAATAGTTTAAGTGTTACGAGCCAATATATATGAGAAACTTAAAAATTTGAATTTTTGTACCTTTATTCAATTGTTCCTAACTCCGGTATTTATCCATAGATTTTCTTCAATGAAAGCTTGTTTTCTTCGTAAAAGTGCTATTTATAAGTAGAAAATAAGAAACTGGACATAATTTGACAATTTCTATTTTTCCATGGCGATGGAAAAAATATTCGTGTTCTATTAAAGCTGAAAAAATCAAAGTTTCCCATATATACTGCCTCGTAACACTTAAACTATTGAACCGATTGGAAAATAATGTGAAAAACAATGGTTGGAAATTCGATTACCTTTAAAATAGCGTTTTGCGCGACCCAATCGAACGTTTCTAACTCGAGATATGGCCTAAAATGTGAAGGTATGTCAGAAAAAAATCGAAAAAAAATTCAAAAATTCATATAAAAAAAACCTATCCATAGAAAAATTTTTTCTTGATTTTGGCTTAAAAAGGCTTCATACAATAACAATAGTTATGAGCAATATGTATATTGTTGCACAAAAATTCAAAAATTTATATAAAAGAAACCTATCGATAGAAAAATTTTTCTTGCGATTTGTGAATTTAGTACTCCTAAATACATAAGAAAATTATTGTGCCATTGAATGTACATTTTGGCTGTAATCTAGCGATATCAATCGATAGATGGTACGAGCCTAGCAAGACGTGACAGGCAGAAGCACACGATCCATGTTGATTCGACGACACTCTTCTTGATCATTCGAGGTGAAAAGGGTGGAGGACGACAAAAAGCAAGACAGAGTCAATAATATCCACGTAAACACCCACACGTGTGGCGGCCCGTATGGGGTCCTCAGCGGCGATAGAGGCACAGCCTGGCCGTAAGTCTTGCTCGGGCATAAACCAATCCTGAAAGGAGAACGCGATGCAACGGGGTATCCATTTCACGAGCGATGGAGACATCGGGGGTACCTCGTTCGATTCCAGCCATATGCTAATTCTCTTCTGAACCGTCGCTCTCGGGCGTCGTGTACCGAAGCCGCCAGTACGGAAATAGGAGGAGGGCCTCGAGGATACGTCCTCCACGAGCACCATATTAAATCTTTCGTGTTCTGTTTTCGCGATTGAAATCACCGGTGCCTTCAAAACGGACGCGTGACTGCGAGAGATGCTCCACTCCGTTGGCCTGTCACTCTAACACGAGGCCATAAGACCCAAACCACACCAATCCCCCCCAGCATTCACTTTTGATCTCTTTTTGAACATCGACATGATTCTCGAACACCTCAACATTTTCCATTAATTATTTACACAAGATAAATCATACGGCTTATGCGATGATGATTACAACTGATGCGAGATTCGGAAATGATCTTTATCACATAAAATGTAATAATGATCTTTATTACATTTTGTCACATTTAACACTTCCGTTGCGGACGAAAATAAGTAGCCGTTTGTTGGGAGCTGCAATTATGATATTTTTTTTTTAATGAAAAATTTCTTACAAATGTTCTAATACGATTATGTCGAAAAATATCTATCTGTAGTAACTTATTTGATATATAATACGATTGCCGAACAAACAAAATGAAAACTGGAAAATAATAAAAACAACCATATATTTTCAGTTGGACGCACATGTGCTTCATTCGCAGCGAAAGTGTTAAGAAGATACTGCATAAACACGTGGCGTTTCATTCGAAATCAACTAAAGTGACTAACTGTACATATATTAATATCAGACGTTGGTGATGACTTCGAATCACAAGAAAACGTATGAATTTATTTCCTGATTTTTTTATTTGATAATGTATCGAACACATTGAACAATACTAAAGCAGACTAAAGAAAACAATTAATTGACACCATAAGTCTTACAATACGTTGATAATTATTATTGTAAAATGAAACTTTTTGAAAACAAAATTTTGGCTTCTTATTTCCAAATCAATTTTTGTTCTGTAAAGGTGAAAGTCATAAGTTATTCATTAAACTTTAGTAAAATGGTTGATAAAAGCAAGATTTAAGAAGTTATTATTCTACCATTTTAAAAACATACATGTTTTATCTATACATCTTTTTTATCGTTTTGTCAACAAAAAATTTAGTTTTAGATGTAATGCAAATTTTCTGGTATCAAATCTTATGAAAGGTTACTAAATACTTGTCCGCTATTTTGTCATACTTCTCTTGCAGTTCCTGCAATTTGATGAATGAAATTGACTAAGTGAATTAAATATATGTTTATTATTTATTTTGCTCTTGAAAGTAGATTATTATGAAATTTGTTGTTTTATTCTTTGGTAAATGATTGAAATCTTTTTAATTTTCTAGTTAAGGCTTTGACTCCTCAGGTGGAATCCTTTCCGGCTATAGAAAAATATATAACCACAAAGAAAGAAGAAAACTGAAGCAATGCTTATTTTTAATGTAAAAGTGTTATCATACTACCCTAAACTTATTTAAAGAATCTCTGTATATTTATATTGTAATTGTTTACATACATATTTGATAATATACTAGAACCTTGTATTAGTTCATTAATTTTTAATAAGTATTAAACACTAAATCCAATAAATAAAATTATTCATTATTGGATGTTCGCTAATAACAACAGAGACTATAATATTATTGAAGTTTATATTAAACGTTAATTTTAAATTAAATAAAATAATTTTTTGGAAAAAAATTTAACCGACTTCGAAAAAGATGCAGTGAAAAGCATGAAATAATTTCTAGTTAATGTATATGAATACGCACTAGCTTTAGATATAATTGCTTAAAAGTATGGGAAAAGGCAGTGAAAACTGTGAAATAATTTCTATTTAAACTTCATTGTTATTCACCGTTGTTTGATGAATTTGGTTAAATTATTCAATACATTATATTAAATGCAATGCACATTTTTCGGAGGCGGCGCAGATGTAAAAAATTTTTAATTCCGGTTTGGGTTAGTTTTTGGTAGAGGTGGCAATATTGAATGCTGTCAATGTATACATGTTTATTGTCTATGAGAAATTAATAGTTAATGTATATAGTATGTACACAGAAATATAGTTTGAGTAGATTTGGGGCTTTTTTGGAGGGGTGGGGCGGCAAAATGTATTACTGCTAATGTATAAACCCTCCCCATGGAAATACTGTATGAATATGAATGCGTATAATAGCAACAATTACAGTTCATATTTTTTGTTCCTTCGACAGATAGTTAAACCAAATTTGATATTTATGACTGTAGGTAGTTGTTCGGTATCTTTGCTCGAACAGAATTTTGTCGAGTTGACAGAATTAACGTAAAAAATTTCCCAGTTCGCGGACGAAGCAAATACCGATATCTAGAGGAAACAAAGATTTGTATGTGGAACTGCCGAATCACAAGAAAGTCAAGAAGTCTCGCAGTTCGAAACAGACGAAGCACGAAGCTTTGTAACATATTTCTCGCACGCGCCGATGACGATTACGTGACGTATGTCAGCGGTGATGCTCTATGTATTCCTAACTTCGGAGAACAATTTGGACGCCAAAATTTCCAGGCGGTTACGTATCTCCGCACCACATCGCTCTCCGTGGTGGCCAACATTGTCAAAGAGACAGAAGAGAGAGGGACAGGCGAATCGTGTTGACGTATATCGATCTTTTTGGAATCCAGACAGTCCTCGATAATTCGCTAGGACAGTAATTTTACATTATGCGCCGCCTCCGAAAAATGTGCATTGCATTTAATATAATGAATTGAATAATTTAATCAAATTCATCAAACGACGGTGAATTACAATGAAGTTTAAATAGAAATTATTTCACACTGTTCACTGCATTTTCCCATACTTTTAAGCAATTATATCTAGAGCTAGTGCGTATTCATATAAATTAACTAGAAATTATTTTATGCTTCTCACTGCACCTTTTTCGAAGTCGGTTAAATTTTTTTCCAAAAAATTATTTTATTTCACTCTTTTTAGTGGCAATCTATAACCAATAGATTTCATGCAATAACAATAATTATGAGCAATATACAGGATGATCCAAAAATGTTGGAAGTCCTTGAAAAGGGTGGTTCCGGGGTTGGGGCGATTTGAAACAATTTTTCCTTAGCGAGAATGGTGTTCAAGGCTTCGTTAAGGAGATATTCCAGAAACAAAAACCCCCGACCAATCAGAGCGCGAGTATGCCAGTGAAGCTCCTGCTAAGCCTACGCTACCGCAGACGCTCCACCGGCATACTCGCGCTCTGATTGGTCGGAGGTTTCTGTCAATATCTCCTTAAAGAAGCTTCGAACACCATTCTCGCTAAGGAAAAATTGTTTCAAATCACCCTCCCAAAACACCCCATTCAAGAACACCCAACATTTTTGGGACACTGTGTATTGTTGCAAATGGGATTATCAGGAATAAATGTGAAAGGATTGATTGCGTTTGGTAAATTCCTTATTGAGCTATACCAGAGCATAGCAATTTTGCACCAACAATGGTTTCAAACAATGGAAGTGTCCATATATTTTTGCAAATGGAAACATCGCGAATACATCTATCATGAAATGCGGAAGAATCCATCTCGATCGGTTAATTCCGTGCCGAGTTTCAGCAAAGAAAAGGAATTTTGCAATAGCAGTAGCTATAAACAATTAAAAAATTCATAAATTTTTGGAAGTGTGATCATCGCGAAAACCTGTACGGCAGCAAAATGTAAGAGGTTTCATCGATTTCATCGATTTCAGGCCAAACATACGTGAAATAGTACGCTCTTTGCGATAAAAAGTGATATAAAGTGGTAAAAAACAAACTAAGGACAAATGTTTTGTTATGGGACCAAATGGCAAATGCTCTTCCAGATGCAAGATGTTTCAATCTGATTGGTCCATCCGTCTCGGAGTAAGAAGCAAGACAAAATGTTTCTGTTTAAAAAAAAAAAACGGGTAAAAAATGACAACTCACAAAATGTTTCTTTTACACGACCAACTGGAAGAAATATTCGACAAGATGCAAGAGGATTCACTCGGATTCATCAAGCCATCTCGACGTAATCTGCAAGCATACCTAAAAATCGCGGTTTTTTGGTAAAAAGACGGGTAAAAAATGACAAATCGGAAAAAGTCTTGACAGCAGGATCACCGGGGGGCATGCTCTACAAGATGGAACAGGATTCATTCCGATTGATCAAACCATCTCGGCGTAATCGGTGAACAGACATTAAAAAAAAAAAAAAAAAGAACGAAATACATGTCGAATTGTGTAACCTCCTCCTTTTCGAAGTCGGTTAAAAATATAAAAGTATGAAAGGCATGTTTAACATGGATTGATTTTCTTTCATTAATTCTTATATAAAGAATTGATAAAATCTCCTATCGTCTCTCCTTATGAATTTGTTTAATGTTTTACACATTCGTAAATCTGCTTGGTTAAAAAAATAACGAACAATGTATATCTTTTTAACGATTCATAGTAACTTAATGTAACGTTAAAAAGATATACATTTTTCGTTATTTGTTTAACCAAGTAGATTTACGAATGTGTAAAACATTAAACAAATTCATAAAGAGAGACGATAAGAGATTTTATTAATTCTTCATATAAGAATTAATGAAACAAAATCAATCCATGTTAAACATGCTTTCCATACTTTTATATTTTTAAATTAAAAATTAACGTTTAATGTAAATTGATAGTAATGATTGAAAGTAACTTAATGTAACTCGTATAAAAAGGTATTTTAAAAATCCTCTATCTTTAAACGATATTTCAAACGATTTCCATTCATTTTTGTAATTGAAACGGACGATGCCTTTAAACTGGACGCACAGTATTGAGATGCTTTTCTCCGTTGATCTGTCACTGCGACACGTTCGTTTGATTGCTAGAGAAATTTGTATTGGAACACCTTGCTGGGGTAACGAACCTCGTTGTTTTTCACCTGCTTACAACGATTCTAAGCGACCCGCATCCTTAATTCACCCCTTCCTCGGAAGGTGTTTCATCTAAACAGAGTTCGATGGCTTGACGCATTCATTACGTCGCAGCGCAAGTACTTGACATCAAAATTTGATGTCCTGGATAAAGAATACAAAAAAAGACACCTATTTTTCGTTGAATGAAGTTCTACATCAAGTTATTTTTATTTATAGATAGATACAGATTATCATTGTTAATTTTATATTTATTTCATGCTAGGTTCTTTAGATTTTTATTAAATATTATAATTTATAATGTCCTAAAGATAAAAATTTGTCAAGAATAGTATTTGTCCAATTTGTGAACTTGGAACTGATTATAAGTATTGTACATAAGTAAACGGAATTAAAGTTTATAATTTATAACTTAAACAAAATTTCATGGTGATTGACATTCATATAAGATCACCAATCGACCTTATAGGTCGACAACTCACAAAATGTTTCTTTTATGCGACCAACTGGAAGAAATATTCGACAAGATGCAAGAGGATTCTCTCAGATTCATCAAGCCATCTCGACGTAATCGGCAAGCATACCTAAAAATCGCGGTTTTTTGGTAAAAAGACGGGTAAAAAATGACAAATCGGAAAAAGTCTTGACAGCAAGATCACTGGGGGAACATGCTCTGCAAGATGCAACAGGTTCCATTCTGATTGGTCAAGCCATATCGGCGTAATCAGTAAACAGACATTTAAAAAAAAAAAAAAAACATGTCGAATTGTGTAACCTCCTCCTTTTCGAAGTCGGTTAAAAATAATAAATTTCTCGTACCTGGAATAAATTTTATTGAATAATATGATTTTTGTAATTATTTATGACATGTTGCCAGCATGATTGCAATTTGTATATCGTTTTTAATGAATGTAGGATTTGAGATGATCGAGGGTGGAGTATAAATTAGACACGTGAAAAACTTGTAAATATAATGTAATTAATAATATAAAATTGAAAAGGTATAAAAGAACAAACGAAACCTTGCCTGTACAAACGAAAAACGCGCCACGATACCTCGCGAAGACGCCCGAAAAACGTCGAAAACATCGACCACTCGACCGATACGTTCACCGATCGAAACATATAACCTTGTATATGCGCGTACTTGTTAAAAACTTGTTGTAATCGGAATGGACAGAACTTTTCTGTGGACCTAATAGAATTACATTTAAATTCAAAAACTTCTTCGACTTTTAACCAGCATTTCGAGGATTTAACCCTTTGCGGTCGTATGTCTATTCTCAAACACCAAAACTTTTTTACCATTCCGGTCGGATGTCTGCTCTTAGACACCACAATAAAGAACCATACTAATCTTATGCTGTATTCCGCAGACTGAAAAGATTTAAGCCATTAGACAATCGTAATAGATTCTAAGATGTTAGTGTAGTAATAGATTAGTGGAAAGATTAATGAAAAGATCGTTAGTAATTATATTAAGTTATACAAGAATATATGATCCAGTGGGTGAAATATCTACCTGTTAAATTTTTTAAAGAAAAATATATTGAATATTGTTATTTTTTTCTGTAACAGATTGTAATAAATACCAAATAGTCGAAAATACTTGGTAGAATTCTAAATAATATTTTACAAATTGTGTTTAAATGTAATTAGGCATTCTGAATTCTTAAAATATTTTAAAAACAATACTCAAAATGGCAAGAAAAAAGTTACCGAAAGATACCACATGATGGAGAACTATAAAATATAATTTTTACACAAAAACATTACATTAAAACACATTATTGCGTAAACATATATCTAAAGTCCACAAAAGAATTAATAAATCTTGTTTGTCCTTCATAAGTTTCCATATTATGAATCACTGCTCGTACCTCGGAAATTAATTCCGACCAGTACAATAGCCATGCCTAAATTTAATACGACGCAAAGAGTTAAACCACTATGTATCATTGAAAATCTCTCTGGTGATAGTTGAACGCAAAAGGGATTTCATATATTGAAATTCCGTAAAATCCAGGAAAGCTGCATTCTCAAACGAATAGGAAGGCAGCGTCTATACGTGGCATACGGTCCGATCTCACCCTGTTCATTTTATCATCCTGCGGAGTCTTGCGGAGTACCTACCGCATGGCTCCGTTCGGCTCGTCTCGTCTCGTCTCAACAAGCGCGACTCAACGGGCAGCGCTGCGGTAATCTCGCATGTCACTCGTCCTTCGTTCATTCCAAATAAGACGAGGATAAAGACGGACAGGGAAACAATGACGGAGAGACAGAGAAAGCGGAGAAAGGAAGAATCGAGTATGAACATTTTCATCAGTCGCTGGTCCAGTCCTCCGCGGGAGGTCCTGCGTGTACGTGTACCTGGTTGCCAACCAAACCCACAACCAGGTGGATTTTGATAGCCAGTGAATGTCCCAGAACGGCTATAAAGATTATAATCGCTCATCTAGCAAAAATATCCGTAGGCTTTCTTTAACCCTTTGCGCTCGGATGGTGCCTCTAGGGCGACATATGTATTAGGTTGTCCCAAAAGTTTCTTTCGCTTTATTAATAAGTAATACATGCAGAATATTTTATGTTTTATGTTAAATTACTTAATTGTGCACGATTCATTTTGCTCCATTACTGTTATAACATGAACATCTATGAAATTAGATTGTCTATTTATATAAACACGACCACATAAAATAATTGAGTGCAACTCGCGAAAGAAACTTTCGGGACAACCTAATAATTTAAAAGCGATTTTGTGGATGTACAATTTTAATTTCACTTATATCAAAATACAGCTAATTATTAATTGAAATAATGATACATTAAGTCATGAACGTTCGTAGATGTTTCTCTTCGAAGTAGAGTTTTTGGTTCCACGGAAATTTATTATAAAAATGGAATGGATTTGATTCTATAGAAAAATGTCTCGAGCGCAAATGGTTAACTATCAGAAAGAATTTAATTTTATACATGAAGGCTTTTCGTCTACCATCTTACAAAATAATGCTAACAAAGTAATCGAAATACAATGTGCCCTAATTATCTTCAATTGTGACGATATAAGAAATGTTTTACAGATATGCGAAGGTTTCAAAGTCGTTCCTCCCTTTCTTGGTACATTAGGTTACTCGAGAATCTTGGTTAGACTTGGTTAGGGCAAACGAACTGAACATTAGAGCCGTAAAAAAAAGTTAATACTGGTCCTGTTCTTATCGTATTCTTTTTTCTACCTTGTTTTTTCTTCGCAGTCGTCGTCGTCGTAACACTAAGGATAATTTATGTAATTCATTCCGTTAATATCGGCGAACCGTGTCGTAAAGCGCCCGCATAGCCAATTTGGCACTAAAGACCTCGGCACGAGGGCCCTTTAAGGCTCCCCTCGCGGTGGGCAGTGCCATAACATTACAGGTTACGAGTCTCCTGTGCACCACCAACTCCCTTGTCCATTGTGGTCATCTTCCTCGTCGTCTTCGTCGTCGTTGTCGTTTCTCTTCGTCCTTCTTTTTCTTCCAATTTCTTGTCTTCCTGGCCCCTTTTCCAGCCTCCTTGCGCCTCCTTTTCTCTTTACCGACCCGTGGAGCCAAGTGGAGAAGCTGTGCGCCCCCGATGGTGGATGATATTAGCATGATAACTGGGGGTCCCAGCAGGCGCCTTATTAAATTTGTACCATAAGCAATATCGCAATGCGGTCCAGGGCCGTTTCAATTTGCCAGCCTGGATATTTAAGAGTCTACCGTGGCTCGTACTTTCGTCTTACCGATAATACCAGTGACAGGATTTTGTTATCCTGCGCGCTGATCCACCCGCAATATTTTCTAAGAATTGGGAGACGTTGATTCCGTACTGGTTCTGAAATTTCGTACCAAGCGGAAAAATCTATTCTAAAAACGATCGCTTTTTCTGGTTATTTTGCAATTTTACGTGTAATGATAAATAAAAAACATAGAATACAATTTTTTTGCATGCTGTTTCGCTTTCGTGAAAATGGAGTACACGTGTAAGAAAATTTCTAACTTTCAACTTAATGAGTCTCACTCTGTGATATTATGTTTGTTGGATATAGGGTACATTTTTATTTATAATATCAAGTGCTGCCACCTAGTTTGTATGTTCCGGGAGAGGAGACTCGTGTATGCACGTGTTGGTTGCCCGTGAGCCATAGTGGCATGTGGTTTAACTGATCACTATCTATACAAGTTTTGTTTAACAATGTTTAACAATGTTGTCAGTGTAATGAGTAATACTGGGTAATTAATAACAGATTTTAGCAATTCCAATAATTATATTTATTATTATATTATACCAGATTATTGGTGAAGTGTTAAATTTGATGACTACTGTAAATTATAATATTGTATATAATATTGTATAGAAACCACAAAAAAATGGTCACTTTTATGAATTCATTATTATGCTTCTTGAATGTTTCAAGCAATCAAAAATTCAACAATCACAAAAGAGTACTTTTTTTGGGTGACCAATTTTAAACACAAATAATTTAGAATTAAATATAGTACGTGACAAGCAAGGGAACATATTCAATGGGCACACGCCGATTGTGATCAATTTTATGTGGGATGTAGTTCTCAAAAAAATATTATATATTATAAATACAACTATTAAACAATAAAAAATAATATATTTGTTTTTGTAAATAACTTCAAAACTAGAGGAACAAGGACATTTTTTTTTAAATTATGGGTTTTTGAGTAGGTAATTTATTTATGCCAAAAGAAAATATTCATTTATTTAAAAAAAAATGTTTTTTTGTTAATTTATCTTACCGAATGTCGTTTCATATTCATGAAAATTTATATGCGTAACTTACAAGTTAAAGTAAGGGATATATGTTTTTGGAAATTTTGTTTTTCACTATATTGTTACGAGCCGGAGGGGGCGGCTGTGTAGCCGGGGCTTTTCTATTGGTATATGGTTTTGTTAATGGCTTGACCAGTGTTGTTAGGTAACACTGGGTGCCTTGAGGAAGTAGACGCGGAGACGAACCTACGTATGCCTAACGTAGGGAGCTCCAGGAGGTTAGTTGTCAAGGACGAACCCACGTATGACTAACGTGGGGAGCCTTAGGAAGGTGATATCCGGACGAACCCACGTATGGCTAACGTGGGGAGACGCAGGAAATGTTAGCATTAGGCCTCGTAACAGTTTTTGATGTACCTCGAGCGGCAAAGGTACCCCTTAGTGGGTACTGGACTTGGTATTATAATTGATCAACGCTAATTAAACATGATTATCTATATATATTCCGATATGCACCGGGACTTACAATTGTTATGAGAGTAATTGTCGCGGTGTACTAATGGTAATAAACTAAGTTGTTACAAATATGAACTGAGTTTAAAGTATAATTTCGATTCCGCGAAGCAAGAATCTAATCCTTCTCAGTTTTCACGAACGCGAGCAAACGGGGGACGACTACAACGATAAAATAATGCCTAACAGTAGACTATGGTTAAGATTTTGCTCGAAGGGGACTTGAACCCGATCTCACTAAGTTCCTCGTATAGAAATATCGCAAGAGCACGCACAGACGTGTACAGAACCTTTTCTAGACTTTGATTAGACCCGATATGCCTTCGTCGTCACCCTTTTTATACCCAAAAATCATAAGCCAAGGGGTGGCGGGGAAGTACATTGCACGATTCCGAGATTTCCGAAGGACTACGCCCTAGCTTCGCATTGATCTCGAATTTCTATGCCTACGCGAAGAATACCGGGTGCGCACATCTGACTCCAAATAAGGAAATTTAGAACGGGAACGTAACAATATGTATAATTATCTTAAATGGAAAATTCCTTCTTCCACGTAAATAATGTGGTATCTTTATCAATTTTTGTTTTGTTTTAAAGTATGCAAGATCTTAATTTAAAATTTTACATGCATCTTTAGTACTGTTGTAGTACGATGTACAAATTTTTACGGAAAGATTATATACTTTAATTTTTGAGAATAAGAAATCATACATTGGTGATTTATATGTTGACGAATGAATTAATATTCTTACTAAATAGTAAGCCATTTTAATTACAGAGCTATTAAATGTCTCCATAAAGAGGATATTTTGCGATTTTACAGGAATTGTTTTTACCGAATTACCGTCTGAGCAAATTACGGTATACAAAGTAATATTGCGAGTAAGGAGTCTTGAAGTTTCGAGAACTCGAGTTTTATACATCACATGTAAATTCTAATTTCTAAAGCTTTAAGACTGTTTTTTACATCTCTAATATAAGATTGATGGTAAATTTTGAGTACATTGCTTGTATTTAGGGTTCGTTGAAGAATTTCTTAAGAACATAATAAAGATGCGAAACACTTTATCGTGAAGACTTGCCGGATGTTTATTTACGGCTAACTTTGCTGGACTGACTCACAAATTTACTAAGAGGCAAGCTGTCGAGATTTCTGTCTTGCACCGGTAGCCATTTGCATTCCATTTTCTCGTTCGACTGCAATAAAATCAACCGTAAATTTTACTTGAGCAGACGAATAATACGCAAAGGGACTAACTGTTTCCTGCACGGCTCCTTCGTTGTTCATTCTGCAGATATCATACTTGAATAGAATAGTGTGTGGCTTTTCACCGACATAAAATGTTCTTTCACTTTGATTTTTGCGGACACGTATATCCCAAGCATTTGCAGTAATTACTCCAGTAATCAGACCAAACCATTCTGCTCGAGACAAGTCTGAAAAAGTAACGTATAACATAATCGTATCGACAGAGAGTTTCGCAAATGTTATAATAGGAACCATTATTTGTAGTCTGAAGGCAACCATTTAGCTTTCAGTCGGTTTTATAACTTGTAAATTATTTAAATGAAAGTTTTGATTTTAAATATTAAGAATGTGAAAGAAATTTATATGTAAAAAGAAATTTAGTATACTTAATCGCTTATTAAATAACTGTGACATCTTAATTATTTAAGCAATATATAAATATAGATGAGAATAAAAATTATATTACTCTTTTAGTTAATCAAATTAGTAAAATTCAAATTTAATTGTCGTCCGAAGATGATTCGAAGCTATAATCGAAACACAATAATTGAATGGATGTCTGAAAGAAAGGCCTATGTTAAAAACTTAAAATTGTACAAAAATGAAGAGAGGTTGTTATTGATTAGTGATTCCAGTTTACCTAGTGCAATATAGATCTTTTTCCGAACTTACATATTATCTCACTTTCTACTTTTGTCTTTTGTCCTTTTTTTTTCATACTCTTTTCTTCTATTTCCACGACGTGAGTTTATAGCTTCTGTGGACTACTAACAACATTTAGTACTGTTCAAAGATACTAAAAACACTATTCATCAATCTTTGCACGCCCTTTTCTATCAAATAGCCAAAATTTCGAAAATTTTCTAACATAGGCCATTCTTTTAGACGCACATTCAATTAATGTTTGTTTCGAAACTGTTAAATATTGGCGAATCTTGATGTTCCGTAAAAAAAATTCAATACGCAGTTTTATCGTCGTGATGGGTTCCTGCTCGTGAACCAAAAGGATCGATCGAACCTCTATTATCTATAATTCCGTTTGATTTGGAGAAAGTCTGACCTGAGATTGTCTTATTCGTGCAAAGGTACTGTTATTCATACCTTCGTGGGACGAACGGTCTATGGTCACGTGTCCCTCGACGGACATGTCTGTCTTCTTATTCAAGAGAAAATAATTCATGGCCCGGAACTTCAAGAGGTTCGTTTCATTTTTAATTCCCACCTTTTAACAACACTTTTATTAATTCTTACGTAATATATATGGTATTTATTTTCAAATAATAGACAGGGAGAAAAAGGGTCGTCAGCGATCTGGGTAACTAGATTGGGTAACTGGAGGTGATAAGTTTAAATATAATTCCGATCGAGTGATCAGAAAACAAAATTTATTTCATCAGGATTGGGTCAACTAATGTTTACCTAAAGATTAAAATAGTAATATCACGAAAACACAATTTGTAGGTAAAAACAAACGATGATGATTTTGCAGTATCAAAGGTTGGTTATTTATGTTTTGATTTTTTGTTCAAAGTCATCCTCGGAATTTATGAATGTTTACAATTGTGTCTACTGAGCAGTAAATTATAATATATCAGTTATCATATACATTGAGTTACTAAACATTGCGAATAACTCCACAAAATTTGGAATCCAATGATTCCGTACATTCATCTCTAGAGTTTTATAGCAACAAGATTTATAATGCTATTCAAGCAAAATGTTAAATGAGAAAGCAAGCTCAATATTTATACTTTCTTCAATATTTATACTTCAATATTTACATTCAATATTTATATTTGTAATGTATATTTTCCATTCGTTTAATTAAATAAGCAAATACCGTTTACATATAAATGATATCCAAATTCTAATGTGACGAATCTTCTGTTTTTCCATGGTAACATTTCACTTGAAGAAGATACTTTCATACTTTTATTTATAGGTTCTGAGAATGGCTGTAACAAATAGAATCGACATGAAAATAAATTACTAGTTTGAGATAGCAAAATCATTATTGTTTATTGATATCGTACACAAGCTTGTCTGAATGTTTATGAATAAGGAGACGAAAATTTCAGATATCGTAAACATTACTCAGAGCCATTCGTTGGAGCTCCTAGCAGTAGCAATACTATCGCTCGATTCTTTTGTACCCTGTAGAACATATACTTAATTACTACAAAATTCTCGCAATCATTGGTCGATTTGATCGCGTCAAAATCTCCACTTGACCAGCTGGGGTCACTCTTGTCTTCTTTGATGAAATCACGAATTGGGCCTAGAATTTTATGCATCGGGGCAGCACAGAAGCATTGAACCTAAGGACAATGTCAGGGTTGGTTAAATAAAACCAAGCCACGGTTGTTTTAATGTAATTATGATATTAGAATCACATCGGTAGGTTCTTGGACGAATATGTGGCCGATTTCATAAGCGCTTGCGTCGATTAGATAAGGTATGTGGGAATACTCTGGCCCACCAATTTGATCAACAACCATGGGCCCGAGAATATTCCAATTCTTGACTATGCTCAATGATTTCGAAATATGTACATTCTTCTTTTTCATATATATGAACGTCTTTCTAGGATCTCTTAAAGGCATTTCGATATCTACTATTTATAATAGTAAAAATAAACATTATTATACTTTGCGAGTTCAATATTCTATAGAATTTTTATTTACAGTCAGTATAAAAGGTATTAGTACAGGAACCAATTTAAAATAAAATTAATAAGAAAAGAAATACATAAGAGGTTAACATTAAAAATAATAAACTTTAATTTACGCAAATTCTACCCTCAACAATATGTAGAAATGTTGGTTAATTATTTCTTCCACTAAAATTTATTAATAAAATAAATATATGAAGTTTTATTTTGAATTGGTTCCTGTACGAATACTTATTACATGTATTAACGTTTTTCTACGCGAATGCGTATTGAACTTTGAAAATCAACTTCGATATTTCAAATGCATACGATAAATTGGTAGCAATATACGATAGGTGTATCTTTCGTTTTATCATATTCAAAATTTTATTACAAATAATTGAAAATACATTATTTAGGCTTTATGTACTGTGTTTTCTATATATTAAAACATGTCCAAACGATAATTCATTTTATTCGTGAATACTGATTACAAAAAGTAACTTACTTTTTCATTTTTCCTAACGATATTGAATAAACATTATTAACCCTTATCACTCCAAGAATATTGTTGAATAATTTACAGCCAACTCTAAAAAAACTTGTTCGTTTCAAAGTGATAAGAAAAGATGCTATATAAGTTTAATAAGTTATTAATTTGTAAGAATATTTATATATATGTTAGGTAAACACAAAGTGAGAATACAAAACGAAAATTTACTTATATTTTTCAGTTATTTTTACACATCTTCCAGAAATTATTTGCACAAATGTTAGTTTCAAAAGAACATTCTAATGTGATGTCTTTAGAGATACAAAACATACGAATTTATATAATCTTTTTGTAGTTTATAAATTTGTACATGTAATCCGTTTTTTACATTCTTTTCTTGTGTCATAATGAAGAAAATAATTATGAATATGTAGATCTAGATTGTGTTTGCTTAACTCCATATTCCATGTGAAATTGTTATAAATAAGTAAATAAATAAAATTGAGTACCTTACTGAAAAATGATACCACATATTTTCAGAGATACGGTGTATAAAATAGACTGGCTCTCAGTAAACTAAACACAAGAATAATCAAATTCTAAAATTTTTGTGCTGATATTGGAGTAGAACCCTACAGCGCGCGTGTTTGTTCAAACTATAAACTTGACTAAATTATTGCTGGTTGGAATGATAAGGATTATTACGATTTTCAACAAATATTGAAATACATTTGACGATAATTTATCACCCCTTTATTTCGTAATACGTTCCTTTTTAATTTGGTAAATATTATTCTTAATTTAATGTCTATACTCTTTCTCAAACCTTACTAAATTACATCAACTTGATTTGGTATTCCTTCCTTAGGTACAATCTTTTAGTCGATATTAAAAAAAGTAGTATACAGATTATCTTCTTGCATAAAGAACTAGCAGTAGAAACAGTTTTCTTAATGTATCGCTTCGTTGCTTAGAGTAATCCAAAATAGCCAACTGCGCAAATACTTTTCTGATTTTTACGTTACCGTTGATACAATTTTCAGATCGAAATGTTGGCTAGGTTTGGTATTTTCGTTTGATTTATCCTTACCGTGTTAAATTAAATAGAAACATCTGCATATGTTTCGATGTATTTGCACCGACTTCCCTAGATTCCCTGCTCCACTCGATTGAAGTTTCCCACGTGTTTCGAGCTTTTTGCTGTGACAGCCTCGCAGGTTAGGAAGCACGCATTCCTCGATCCTCCGCCAATTCTGTACACCACAGCAAGAAAGTCGTCCAAGAATTCGGCGGTGGACCGAGTAGGTTCCAAATCGAATCAAGGGATATTGGGAGAAGCGATCGATCACTCGGCTTGTCCTTTTGGTCGGCGCAAGTACATCGGTCCAGCCATTTGTAATCATTAGCACCATGGTTCCGTTGGCACAAGCGCCTTATTACGTCATTTCACTTCGTTCGTTTTCTTTCTGTCTTCCCGCTCACCCGTGAACGCGTCACCGCGAGTAGACACACGCATATTTCCTATTGTCCTCGATGATGAATCTAAACACGAACACACGCCGAACGTTCGACATCGAAGGGTCGAATTAACCTGACCCGATCGAGAACCTCCAACGCGAACAAACATTTTCCGCCTTCGTTTAATTAACTCTTTCCCTGTCAGATTAATTTCTCAAGGCGTACCTACTACCAGCACAATCGATCCTTAATTATCAGTTGTACGTACACTTTGGCTGTTTCGTCCGTGTCACATGATTGATTAACCGGAATGGGAACAATCTTGATCCATAGTGTTTTATAGCGATCAAGAAACTTGAAGTTGTTTGCTCACGTTAATCAAAATGATAATTAACGAACAAATCTGATCATGTTTAATGAGATTTGTTCAATATTGTTCACTCCCGGTTAGGTAAGGTTAGTTGTGCATAGTTTTGCTTAGTTCTTTCCACTATTGATCAATTTTGGTAAGATACACAAAAAAGTAAAAAAATTACGCCAAGTACATGAAAAAGTGGAGGACTCAAGGAATTATCATTGAAAAATAGAAGATCCCCACAAAAAACTACAAGAAAGTAGAAAAATATGTGAAATCGAAATGAGCTGCCAGATGATTCGCCTAGATTTCCGCGGCCTGGAAGTCAAATGCTTGGTGTGGCAAGGCAAGGCATTCTTAGATCATTATAACCCATACTTTCTCTTTCACAGACTTTCAGATAATTTGTCAATTTAAAACTCTGACAATATCATGAGTACACTTTCATTGTTTTGCGTTTTAAAATAATTCTTATTCATCGACACCTTGACCTTGCCTGGCCACGCCAAGCATTTGACTTCCAGGCCGCAGAAATCTAGGCAAACTATCCTGGGAGCTTATTTCGATTTCACATATTTTTCTATTTTTATGTAGTTTTTTATGGGGATCTTCTATTTTTCAATGATACCTTCTTGAGTCCTCCACTTTTTCATGTTTGGCGTAATTTTTTTACTTTTTTGAAATTTTTTTATCGGATCTCACTTCTTTTTACAAATCATTTATTATATAGAATCTATTTTAAATTTATAAAAATAAAATTGATATTTCTGTAAACTCTACATAAGAAGTCTAAATTATTATTTGTTTCTTTAATTGAATAGAGTAAAATAAAGGGAGAGGGGATAACGAAAGCGAATATATACATATTTCATATAATTTATTAATTATAAACACTTATTCGTTCAATTTATAAATAATTATATATACCTGCAATTTTTTTCCTTGCTGCAAGAAATTTTAATGTTAATGATGAAATGAGAAAATGACTCCATTTCCACAAGCTCTACATAAAAAGCTTCAATTCGAAACACTTTGGTGGTATGGATCTGTATATTAAAATCAGTTTTCTGTATGAATAAAGGTATCTCGCAATTCAGATTTTGACAACTTACCTTGTAGTCAAGATCGATCAACACTTTACAACACTGGCTGCAATTTCTTATTAAACCCTACATAAAAAGTCTAAATTGAAAACATTTTGCTGGTATAAATATAAATAATAATGCAATAGTGTACAAAGTTTTGACACTTGGTAGGTTATGAATGATGACATCTGTTTCGACTCTCGACGCTCGATGGCCGACGAGTCATGTTCGAACCGAATGATTTCGAGAGTCGGCGAATGACACTCGGCTTTTGCTTAGCTCCTATTAGCTAAGGGTTGACGACGAGAAAATCATACGAAAAATACCGTTTCTGACAGATTCATGACATGATATTACGATATCGCTGTTATACGTGAACCGATTTTATTGATTTTGGTTTTATTCGAAAGCTTATATGCGGTTTACATCAGAAGAATGCCTTTAAATTTAGAGAATATTGCAGGCGTGTTGAGATAGTAATGAAAGAAGTTTCAGGTTAGGTTGGAATGGACTATCTCTCCTGTAGAATATACGTGGTAGCTCCAACGCCATATATACGCGGTGACGGTTAATTTTTCATGTACTTTTTTTCATGTACTTGGCGCCGAGATGCTACCGCGTCTCTAGATATGTTCATATACAGTGGCGTTCAAAAGTTCCCGGCCAGATAGTTTTGGCGACTTTTCTTCCATAAGAAAAGTGTTAAGACATTTTTTAACCGACTTCGAAAAGGAGGAGGTTACTCAATTCGACATGTATATATATATATATATATATATATATATATATTTTTTTTTTAATGTCTGTTTGCCGATTACGTCGAGATGGCTTGATGAATCGGAGTGAAACCTCTTGCATCTTGTTGAATATTTCTTCCAGTTGGTCGTGTAAAAGAAACATTTTGTGATTTGTCATTTTTTACCCGTTTTTTTTTTTAAACAGAAACATTTTGTCTTGCTTCTTACTCCGAGACGGATGGACCAATCAGATTGAAACATCTTGCATCTGGAAGAGCATTTGCCATTTGGTCCCATAGCAAAACATTTGTCCTTGTCATTTGTACTATTTCACGTATGTTTGGCCTGAAACCGATGAAATCGATGAAACCCCTTACATTTTGCTGCCGGAGAGGTTTTCGCAAAAATTTATGAATTTATGTATTGCTTATAACTACTGTCATCGCAAAATTCATATTATATGATGTAACTCGGTGAGGAAATTATCGAGCGCGATGGAACCTTCCGTATTTCATGATACATGTATTCGTGATGTTCCCATTTGCAAAAATTTATGAACACTTGTATTGTTTATAAAACCATTGTTGGTGCGAAATTGCTATGCTCTGGTAGTGCTCGACAATGAATTTACCAAACGCAGATGTATTCCTGATAATCCCATTTGCAATTATACAGGGTGTCCAAAAAATGTTGGATGTCCTTGAATGGGGTGTTTCGGGGGGGGGGGGGGGGGTTTATTTGAAACCATTTTTTCTTAATGAAAATGTTGTTTGAGGCTTCGTTAAAGAGATATTGACAGAAACCCCCGACCAATCAGAGCGCTAGTATGCCGATGGAGTGCCTGCGGTAGCATAGGCCCCGTAGGCGCTTCTCCGGCATACTCGCGCTCTGATTGGTTGGGAGTTTCTGCTTCTGGAATATCTCCTTAACGAAGGCTCGAGCAACATTTTCGTTGAGGAAAAATTGTTTCAACCCCTCCTCCCCCGCGGAACAAGTCTTTTCAAGGATCTCCAACGTTTTTGGGTCATCCTGTATATTGCTCATAACTGTTGTTATTGCATGAAATCTATTGGTTATAGATTGGCACTAAAAAGAGTGAAATAAAATAATTTTTTGGAAAAAAAATTTAACCGACTTCAAAAAAGGTGCAGTGAAAAGTATGAAATAATTTCTAGTTAATGTATATGAATACGCACTAGCTCTAGATATAATTGCTTAAAAGTATGGGAAAATGCAGTGAAAAGTGTGAAATAATTTCTATTTAAACTGCATTGTTATTCACCATCGTTTATTGAATTTGGTTAAATTATTAAATACATCATACTAAATGCAATGTACCTTTTTTGGAGACGGCGCAAAATTTAGAATTAAGTATATTAAAAATTGCTAAACTTGGTTTAACTTTTTGTCGGAGAAACAAAAAATATGGTCTTTATTTATTGGTATCATTACATCCACTCTGACATCATATTCATTAAAACTATTCAATATCGCCGCCGCCACCAAATACTATACCAAACCTATTCAGACAGTATTTCCATGTGGAAAGTTTATACATTAGCAGTAATCAATATGGCCGCCATTCCCCTCCAAAAAAGCCCCAAATGTACTCACACTATATTTCCGTGTACATACTATATACATTAACTACATATTAATTCCACATAGACAATAAACACGTATACATTGACAAAAATTTTACATTATGCGCCGCCTACGAAAAAGTTGCATTGTATTTAATATGTTGTATTTAATAATTTAACCAAATTTATCAAACGATGGTGAATAACAATGCAGTTTAAATAGAAATTACTTCACACTTTTCACTGCATTTTCCCATACTTTTGAGCAATTATATCTAGAGCTAGTGCGTATTCATATAAATTAACTAGAAATTATTTAATACTTTTTACTGTACGTGAAAGGGTGCTATAAAAAAAATCAACGCTATTTATTTTTCTTACGCCTTCATTTGTAGAACACGTAAGTGAACGTGTTTAAAAGTATGTTCTGTTCATTTGAACAGTAGAAATCAAGTCAACCAGCGGCCAATGTATTCATTGCAGCGTCATTTTTCAATTAATCTTTCCATAAAAATTTATACATCATACTAAAATAATACTAGATACGTGTGTAAAATTTCAAATTAAAATCTTGCATACTTTATGAGAAAAGAATGATAAAGATGCCACATTTTTGGCGCGGAAGAAGGAATTTCCCATTTAAAAACAAAATTTTCAAAAACATGTATCCTTAATTTTAAGCTGTAATTTACTCATATCAATTTTCATGAATAAGAAACAATATTTAGTAACATAAATAAACAGACAAATATATTTAAATAAATAAATGACATAATCTGTAGATAGATGGCTATTGCCGGAACTAGAATTTTTTACAAATCTTGAAAACTCAATTTTTTTTTATGCTTTTAAGACCCAAAATTTCATGATTTTTTACGACTACATATTTATGAAAAAAGAAAAACGGTTCAATTTTTTTCAAGAATCCTAGTCCGAGCAATAGCCATCCACCTACTGATTAACATGCAATTTGCTTTTTTAATTCTGATTAGCCAGTTTGCCGGAATCATGGAGGCCGTTCACTTACCTTTTTTTTACATACGAGCTATAAATCTCGTGATTCACATTATAGTTTTGCTTAAAAAAATTCAAAGTTACAATTAAAGGCTGAATAAATATGTAATAAAAATTTGAAAGATCTGTGTTTTTTGATTACGCTATAAAAAATTCCGGAAAAACCTTAAAAAAGAAACGGCCGTCACACGGGATGACACCCTTAAGGTGTTAGGATAAAAGTTTATCGAGAAAATTTATTCTCAGATCTATAGATGAAGAATTTCACGGTTTGTCAAGAATAACCCAACGTCGTCTCGCATCCCACTGCGAGACCTTTCGCCATTCGATGCTTACCGCGTTACTTGTTCGTGGCTGATGGGTTATAGTAAACTGAGGTAGTTCCGCGCTCTAGTATTGAGCGAACTTTAGTAGCCACGGTAGTACGAATAATCCAGTTCAACGATATTAATTTCTGAAATCATTATCAGCTTCATAACTACTGCCTTCTGGAAAGAATCCAAGCGAGTTAGCGGTAATTCCACGGGTACTGCAACACCGTCGTCCGCGTGTTAGGTGCGCAGCTTGTGTGGTAGTAAAGTAGCCTACAGTATTGTATCTACGTAAAGATATTTAATTCCCGGAATGCGATAAAGACGTTAATATGTGGATCCACGAACCGTGGTCGCGAGGCTGAAATTAGAGTCGTGGGCCTTCAGAGACCTCTCCAATTTGCATGTCCCACATAGGTAGCTGCGATGCAATTAAAAGAATGGCGGGCTTGTTTCCTGCGCGAGCACGGATCGTTTCGTTCGCGCGAAACAAGATTTGTGGAGGGTCAAGACACTGTTTACCACAAGTTTGGGCCGTAAAGACGCTTCTTCCGCGAGATTCGCGTCTAATTCCCTCCGCCATAGGCCAGGAAGAACTATTTCGGTCATCCGTTCAGTTAAAGAAATATAATTCTTCACTAATAATTGCTAATATTCTTTTCATTGAATAACCAACCGTGAGAACCAAAACTAAACCAAATGCAAAACTTTGTATAAACAGTATTTTTCATTATTTAAATAATTCAGAAGAAAACATAATGAACGTTGATAACTGTTTTATACTCATTGCAAGTCCTGTAGGCTTAATTCCAAGTTAATTCATTGGATTAGTTTACTGCAGAAACATTCAGTCTCAATTTCCTCGAATTCGATTCGAATACTCATACTTAAGGCTTATTCGAGCTATCGTATTTCCTCGCACGAGGATACAGACATGGACCTACACAGGTGATTATATAATTAGTCGTCATTCCTCGATTGTAGGGTAATGCTTTTTACCTATACTTCCAATCAAGCTACATGTGAGAGAAAGTCTATATTAAATTGGTCATGATAACATCTTAAGTTACTACAAATACTCACTTGTAGAGCTTCATTAGTGGTGCAGAATTTTATTTGGATGAAATTTCAATTGATGATGGTCTGTTTATACCAATAACATGATACTATGTAGAAATTTGCATGCTTGGGCGATCGCACACTTTAAAATAATGGTTTTCAACCCTTCTACTAAAGAGTGTGAAATTGCAGTTTCTTAACTTCTTTTTTTATAATCAATGATATTTTACATATTCTCGGAAGTCTCTAATATAGATATAGCCCAAACAATATTTACTAGTTAATATAATTTGTGAAATCAACAACAAAATGCGAAAAATGGGTAAAAGTATAGAAGCAATAAGTATTTGTACGATTCTTATGACAAACCATTTACAGTAGAGTTTGCAACGTAAACACATTAGTTTATTGCTTCGTACGAATTAGAAAACATCAGATTTCCAGTAAAGTACTTTTAAAAATGGCTCTAATAGAAGAGTTACAATATAATTACAATATAATAATTAGAAGAGTTACAATAATTATAAAATCCTACGAAGGAAGTATTGTATACTTGTAAATTAATGTAAATTTCTTCTTTTTTAATCAAGTTTCAAAAATTAAACAGTTGTGCGAATACCTATTGCTTCAACATTTCTATCGAATAATTGTTTCTTTCTTGTTAATTTCCCGACTTACATAAATAGCTATTTTTTTTGTAATCTATCTATTCTAGAAATTTTTGAGAATATGTAGAATGTCATTGTTTATAAAAAATAAGTTAATAAATTACAATTTTACATAGTTTTTTTTTTAAATTGATCGGTGTACGAATACTTTCTAGACTCACTGTATTTGTTTTGGCAAGGAGAGGACATCACTATAAACAGCTAATGTATATACACGGAAATACTGCCTGAGCAGGTTTGGGGCCTTTTTTTGCGGTGGAGAACGGCGGCAACATTGATTGTTGCTAATGTATGTACTCTCTCCACGAAAATACTGTTTAAATAGGTTTGTGATAGTATTTAGTGGAGGCGGCGATATTGAATAGTGTTAATGTATATGATGTTTAAAGCGAACATAATAATAGCAATAATTAAAGGTCCAATTTTTGGTTCCTTCGACAGAAAGTTAAACCAAGTTTGGTAATTTTGAATGTAGCTACTTTTTAATTTTGCGCCGCCTCCGAAAAGGTCGCATTGTATTTATTTCAAATTATTTCATACTTTCCACTACATTTTCTCATACTTTTATCCATACAGAAACTGCACATGGATCTCTAAAAATTATTGTTTTATTAGCTAATATATATGTTATAGAAGTAAAGTAAATTTAAAGTTTCGCGCCACTATTCTCTAAAGGGCCTTTATGGGAAAGGGGCCCGATGATTTTTTTTTAGATCCGTTTTTCCGGCACGTATTCAGCGTGATCTCTCAGTGGAAGCGTGTTCATCTTAATATTATTTTATATTCCTAAGAAAACTTTGTTCTTTTGTGATATAATTTATTTTCCCTTATGTTATATTCTATGATTTAATAAATAAATATTAATAATATATTTCTAAAAATATATGATAAACGCTACCAAACACGTCTTCCATTAAGTAAATTGTATGTAGAAAGAAATTGTTGAATATACATACTTATCGCGCGTTCAAGGTGACTTCTCTCCTAAAGGGTTCCACTTACAAATTAGACTTCCTCTTGTATGAGACATCAGTCGAAAATTGTATTGGAAATTGTACAAGTTTATCCGGAATTTTTGCCTTCTAGGATAATGTTTGTCATCAATTCTACCAGGCCTCTACCATTGAGTGAAAGTCGCTGACACGAGTGAATCCTGAAAGCCAAAGAAGCTTCGCGAGCAAAGGGCGCGTCGCATCGAGCGTCGGCCAAAGGACTGTGATGCCGATGACACTGACTCGAACACAGTCAGATACAGCTGCTGCATGATTTATACTTATTTCTGCGAAAGAAACCGAAGTGGGTACGCTCCACTCGCGTGTATGCGAGCACCACACCGCGGCACACTTCTTCGTTGTTCACCCAAGGCAGATCGTGTCCCGCGATACGAGGCGGGACCGAGCGGACACGTGCTCGCGCGACTCTCTGCGCGCATCGTGCATGAATTATTACAGAGATCGGCGAACCCCGCAAAATTCAATAAAGTTATTTCGCCCGCGCGGACGCGAGAGGCTGGCGAACAGAGTCGGGGGCGGCGCGCAATCGCGGCAAGGATTGAATTATCGGCGTTAAATTTCACGTTTTACGCACACCGGCACCGTTCGCATCGGGCTTGTCAGCAGCGTCCGATGGAGACATTATAAATGTTAATTGTACAAATTGCACGGTAAATGTGCGTGCTCTCTCTGCCCCCTGTCTTCCTCTCTAATGTTGGATCCGGGCGTATGGAACAAGGCGTTACGAATACGTGCAAACTACGAATGAGAAGGTGACGGTAGTGTAATCTATAGTGGTGTAAGTCTACCTCTTTATTATTTTGAGTAATATTTTCTTTTAAGCATTTAATTGGTCTTTTCGACTTAACAAGAAGCGGCAAAAAGTATTAAAATTCCGAGAATCAATTTTATACGATAAATTCTTATAACATTTGAAAGTTCAATTATACCTTAATATTTATTCATAATCCTACAGCTTTTACAACAGTAGTAATACATGGTAGTATGCTCATAACTAAACTGCGGATCTTTATGCATTTACCTATAGGAAATTTGAATTTGCAAGAACCTACAGAATGCACACAATATGCAAGAATATAAAAAAGATCGAAAGTAAAGGTCATGTTATAATATTTGCAGAATAAAGTAAATCTTATTTAGGTTCAATTTTTGTAGGCACGTTCCCGAAGATTTTATTGGGTTGTCTGGAAAATTCATGTCGATTGGTACAGGTCTGAATATATGGAAGTGGTTGAAAACAAATAACACGCATACACGCAGAATGATGTAGTTTCTTATACAAATTCTGATAGAGCATTTCAAGACGAATACAATGACCTATAGTTGAATATCATTCATTGTTTCATAGGCTGACTATAATGGAAAATAAACAGGTGGCCTGTTTTAAATACCTCACACTGTATAGATATTCATAATACGTATTTTTAAGGTTTTTGACAAAATTAAATAGATATTTTATTAATTTCAAATAAGTACTAGAATTACTCAGTGCACACTTCCCTACACTATTTTATTTGCAATTTAAAACTATATCATCACACAAACTACGTAGGGGAACGGACCGTCTTGATATTTCACATATAACAAGATACATCAAGATAAAAACAAGTACTCTACGGTAATTCGAATAACATTTATTTACGTAATAAACAACAAATACAATGAAAACGTTATTAAACTTAACATGAAGCTACTTTTAAAGAAGCTTTTCTTTCAGCCTCTCTAAAAAAGTGGCGGGTAGCCCCGACCGCCATACAATTTAAGATCCGAATTCTTTTTTTTGCAATGCAATTTGTTAGATTTATATTTACACATGCCACATGAGCCCAGCCTTTACAAATCTAGTATTGAATCCAGTCCTCGCCAAAAATTTTGTCACAAATACCATATTGAGTTTTATTTCGAGATTCAGGCGTACAAACTATTTTATTCGCGCGAATTTTCACGATTTTTATTGTCTGTGGTAATTTTTTAGCGCCTTTTTGCGTTACAACCTACTTTTGTAATTAATTATTTATATATGGCAACAATATCAGAATCTTCATTCAGAGAGCAGGCCGGTGTTACCGATGAAAGTAGTTAGTGGCCGGTTCTACCCAACTTCACTATTTACATAAACATAATCATATATCCCAAATAGATCACAGACATATGAAAATATAGACCGAGCCTTTTGTAAATTATTATTTGGAATTCTATTAAGTATTTTCGACTATTTGGTATTGATTACAGTCAGTTACAGAAAAATTACTTCTATCTTTAAAAAGTTCAAAAAAGGCCGAGAATGGATAAAAGCCGATGCGTGCTTCGGACGACGCTGCACGTCGAAAACGAACGTAAACGAAGAATTGGTCAGTTAATGTACGAAAATCATCGTGTAAGTATTCAAAATATTGCTGAGGTAATAAAAATAGACAAAGAAAGTGTTCGTCAGATTTTGCATGAAACATTCCACATGCGAAAAGTTTGTGCAAACCTTGTGCCAAAGATCCTTACACTTGATCAAAAGGAGTCGCAAATGAACATTTCTGCTGACGTTTTAAACAACACTGAAACAGCTTCTAATTTATTAGACACAGCGATTACCTGTGATGAACCGTGTTTTTTACGCATTGCGCTGGAAAACGCATAATGCAGCCTAACATCCATCCCTATCCCGATTCTCCCGCAGTCTTCGAGATTTTACACCCGCTCACATACGCCTCTTTCTTTATGCCATCGAATGGCACCAACCGTAACGCTTCTTCGGTCGGTGTCTTTCTCTCGTAAACTTTCTCCCTCCCCCCGCGGGACCGCGGACCGCGAGTGGCTGCATTTGCATCTCAATCTCGCCGTTGATTTAGCAGTCGTCCGGGGCCATCACTCTTGCCGCGGGAAAGGACGACTTTAGTATTTTTAGATTAGTCAGCTACGATATAACAGTCCCGCGTCAGGCAGTTTTTCAAAGTGGCCAACGATCCGGGTGGACGAGGCCAAAGGTAGAAGAGTAAAAGGTGGAGCTGGGAGGTGGAGGATTCTCTTAAAGAAAAGAAGGTCGCGATGGTGTCCGAGCGGCTTTAAATTAACCGAGGAGGAGATGGGTTGGCAGCAGGAACCGGGAAAAGGCCACGAAGGAGGTCGACTTTTGTCCTTGAAACGTATGACCATCGGTCGGGATAGACGCGTTATGGGTAATGTGACCATATTGCTTGGAGGATAAAAACGGAATTCTATCGCGAACACGAACGATTTCTTTATGGTGCTCACTGCACAGATTGAACTCTTGATAAATAAATCAAGGATTCAAAATGTAACTTATTGTTAAAGCAAAACATTATAACTAGACTGCGGAAGTTTATGCAAATGCATATTTTTATAAGAAATAGTTCAAAGAATGGGACCTAGACAGAAATTTGTTTTGAAATTAGAGTGCTATAAAAATAGTATATTGCATATGTTATTTATCGTGCTTATGTGAAATATCTAGCTCGAGAAATTAGTTTCGTCTATCACCATACTTTCGTATCATAATTGTATCGTATCATAGTGTTTACACAAATACACGCCATATGAAATCATATTTCTGTAAACTTGTGTTGCTAATCGACCGTTAGGTGTGACAGTTTCTATTTGGAATTCGAATACTTCAGTTTTATTATTGCAGTTAATGTAATCTCTGTGAAGAAGTATATTTAATTGTTTCTTAATTCTCTAAAAATGCCAAAAGTTAGAAAAAGTAGAGAAGCATTAATGCTAAGTTGGACGATTCTAATTTTGTTATTAATAACAACGACAATGATGATAACGATGACAGAAGCATGTATTGCAAAATTTGCAATAAAAATGTGAAGTGTGAAAAGAAATCGCATTTAGACCAACACGTAAATACCGGCACACATAAGAGGAAAATTGAAGAAATTGGTAATATTTTGCATATGCATGTTACATATTTATCGTACATAAACTTCCGCAGTCTCTTTATAATACTTCCAGATTAAATGGGCTAAAAACAAGTCCATCATTTGTTTAACTTCAATAGTAAATTTAAAGTTTTTTATTTAATAGTAAATGCTAGGGACTAACGTTAAATGTTAAGTAAGTAAAAACATATATTTAGACAAATATCTGTCAAATCTGACAAATCAAAATATTTTTTCTTGATCACATACCTCTATAAGTTAAAGGGACAAAAATAAATTTCTGTCTATTTACATCCGGACAGCTTTTGTATATATTTTTTACTTTACTTAATTGTATTATTGTATTCACTTCGTATTCAATTATTTCTTAATTCACGTGCGTTATACGCATCGATTTTTAATTTTAAAAAAAGTTTGAACAGAGCAATTATACATTACAGAATTCATGTATTATTGTGTATACATTTATACGGATTATCTCTCTACTAGTACAGAAATATTCAAGTTAAAAACCAACTTAAAGTATAAAATGGTTTATTTTATAAATATGTAACAGAAATAAAGAATCTTGTGCAACAAAACATTTGAATTAAATACGCTATTACGCGTAAACATGGAAATATGGGTGTTTATGTTGAAAATTGTTCTGTAAAAATCAGAAGTAAAAAAATTACATTATTTTATGTTTTTATACGTAGTCAAAAGTAATACATTTTTTGTATAAGTTGATTGAATTTATCTCTCATGATCAAAATGTTACATGTAAAGTAACAATAAAGTGAAATTATTTTTAAACGACGAATGGAACAAAATTTTTTGTTATAGCAGTGCGATAGAGCATGAAACTGTACAATTTTTTATTTATTTTTAAATATATTCATGTTTAAATATATTCCTGGTCAACGTAAATATTTCCTACTAGTTGAATACTATTCTTATTATACACAACCCCTTTTCACCACTTCAGGGGTTGAATTTTTAAAAATGTCGAAATAAGTGTTTGATTAATGATATCAAAGAGCATTAAGACCGAGTTTCAAGAAAATCCGACCATAAATCAAATATTCCTCACAAAAACGTTGCAAACCCCTTCTTAACCCCTTACGGGTTGAATTTCGAAATATCCTTTTTATTTCTTGTACACATCATAAAGGAAACCTCTGTGCAAAATGTCAACTTTCTAGGTTCAAGGGTTTAGCGTTAGCATTGATATGTCAGTGAGTCAGGGCTTTCATTTTTAAATACATATATAGACTACACAAATTTTATCAAAATTAATCCCTTATATATATGCGATAATTGTATTTAAAATGAAAGTGTCATAAAAAATTGCAAAGCTGGCATACATATTAATTATTCGTTTTGGTTTAACTTTTACTATCAATGATAGATTGTTTAACAACTTTCATTATTTTAAACACACGTTTGTAATACTTACAGATTTATATTTAACTGTATAAGTAGTTTGCGTTAAACACTGAGTTTCTATACATAAACTGCTTTAAAGGAAAGATTAATTTTTGTGTAGTTTTAACAGCGATGGACGATAAATTGCAATTTAGTTATACTTTTTTTTTCATGCTCATTTCCCTAATTCTACTTCCTGTTGGTTTTACTTGTAAGTTTGCTTCATTCGCTTCCCCTACTTTCTAGTAAAAAAATTGTTCTGTTAAAACTAACATATAACATGTTACATATTAACCATCTTAGGTGCTGAGAGGGTTATATATGGCAATTGAAACATAAATAATTGATAGACAAAATATACTAAAGAATATGCAAACGTTAAATTTTGTGGAAAAAAAGTGATAAAAGTAACGACAGTTAAGGTTGGAATCGGGCAGTCGGACAGACTGCAAAAGGAACGGCTTGGCCTACGAAAATCGGGATGTATGGTCACTTTAGTTATGGGTTGTCGAACTTCTTCGTAATGTACGCGTCCTCATGAGAGATCCTTTTACCGGGCAGGTTTTATGCGTTCGGATCGAGGACAAATCTTTCGTCATAAATACGTCCGGGGGAGCTGTGGCCCGATACGAACGGGGCCGCATTGTTATATCCGCGAGCGCGGTTAACGCTGCTGCGGCGCACGCCACACTCTTACGTTTCATAAATACAACACTGTCTCATTATTTCGCTTTACGCCGCGGGCTCTGTGAAATATTTCCCCGCCAATCCCGTAAATTGATAAGACATTGTGTCTGTGTCTGCTGATGCAATACGTCGAAATTTCCATTAATTCTCGTTATACGCGAAAGGGCAGCCGATCACCACAGAGTTGCAACAATAAAACGGCAATTATTATGGCGTTAACTATGTGTCATGAGAAGTCGCTCAATTAAGGGATCGAAACCGTAATATAGGAGACAATTATCCAACTTTTGCCAAGTAAATGAAGTAATATCGTTCTCTGATACTGTGTGCAATATTTTATTTTATTTAGAAGTTAATACATAGGAGTTAACAATTATTATTCGACAATGTTAGGAATGGAATTCCATGATCAAAGGAGTCGAAGGGAAATCGAAGGAACTTTATTTTCTTCTATTTCCTTTCTTTCGTATTTAATATTAAGTTTGGTTGTTTATATACATATAATCAATGTAGAGGGGAATAGAAGGAATTTTGATTCCTTCCAAGTCTCCGGAGGATCATTTAAAGACCATCGAATTGGTTGACGCAAAATTCTACTGTTCTATCAACCGTTAAGATAATGTTTACGTGAACATTTTTCGTCATTTTCTATGTTTTCCTTTGCAAGATACGTTGCAACTGAAGCACTCGAAGCGTTTTAACAATAATTTATTATTTATTGCATGCTGAGTCCTTTTCTAAATTTGCAAGTCCTGTGAGACCAAATCTTACAATAACAATATATTCTTATGTTTCTCATTATAGATAGCACAAAAACGAAAAACAAAGACGTATTATATTGGCTCTTATATATATATGTCTCGCCAATTTAATACGTCTTCGTTCTTCGTTTTTGTGCCATCTATAATGAGAAACATAAGAATATATATTGTTTAAAGTTATAAGTATAAAACTTTAAACAATATTTCTAATATAAATTTTTACTGAGTTACTACCTACAATAAAAGGAAGCGAATATAAAAATTCGCTCGGTACGTAAAAGTGCGCGTAAGAAAGTTAGAACGTGCAAATAAAGAATTTTCATAAGAGTGGGTATGTCCCATGGTTAACGTACATAGAGTGACGGGTGCATCTAGAATGCAGGCTGCAGTTACGTTGTTCACGCATTGCACGACTTCCGGTACGAGGGACGGAAATTGTCATCACTCGACGCGTGCTGGCCACGCGACCAGCTTGGTAGAAGCGCTCCGAGTCAGGAAGACCCGTTACCTCCGACAATTGACGTTAATGAGACGATCGAGTCACACCACGTAATTCCGCGATCAATGCCAACGCCTTTAGATGACAATGTTCTTCTTTGAACAATGCAGATAATAAATGGTACTGGTTCGATTCTGACGAGTCATCCCCAACATCATTCTTAATTGTGTCAACAGGTAAGTTTGCCTTCAACGAACCAGCACTGTTATATTTGAAGCTATAAATAATTTTTTTTTGCTTTATTGGATCCATTTGATTGGTTTAGAGTGGAATGTATGAACAATTAAACGACATTTTGGCCTCTATTTGCAAGAGAAGATTTAGTTTTAACAGAATAATTTTTTTACTAGAAAGCAGGGGGTAAATGAAGCAAAATTATAAGTAAAAGCAACAGGAAGTAGAACTAGGGGATTGAGCATGAAAAAAAAGTATAACTAAACTGCAACTTATCGTCTATCACTGGTAGAACTACACAAAAATTAATCTTTCTTTTAAAGTAGTCTATGTTTAGAAACTCAGTCAGTGTTTAACACAAACAACTTATACAGTTAAATATAAATCTGTAAGTATTACAAACGTGTATTTGAAATAATGAAAGTTGTTAAACAATCTATCATTGATAATAAAAGTTAAACCAAAACGACTCGTTTCTATTTTAAATTAATATATTGCAAAACAAAGTGTTTTAGAATTGACAAAATGTACATGGAACTAGTTTTAACAATTACATATTACTACATCAAGCATTGAAAGTGCCAATAGTTCGTACTGTATTTAGAAAGAATGTCAACCAATAATATTCCACCGCGGTAACTTTGAAAACGGTATTTAAACTGTAAAGTTATGTAGAACATTTAAGCAAGTTATTTAAACCATTATAAATTTGATTTATCATAGTGATATCTGTTTATAGGTCATATGTATATGTTTTATAAGCAATAATATAATAAATATGATTAATGCATGTTTTTACATAACTGTCAAGAAAAATGTTTTCAATTTCTATTTTTCACGAAATTGCGCTACTTTCGATTTTGATCAAAATTTTCATATTTTGATTATGCGTTTTAGATTACATAGATTCATAATTTCAATAAATGGTAAATCAACGTAAATTATTAACAGATGTTCAACATAAAGTAAAATGATTATTCAATTCGAATCTTATAATTATATTTCAGGTTTTGTTACAACTGCAGCTATTGACTTACATCGTTTATTTATTCCAAAGTTATTTGTGATGTGCATCACGGCCTACTTCAATTAATAATTTAATTTGATTTTTACGATGATCGACATTATGATGATTTATGGTGGTGTCATTTATGATAATATAAATAATGGATTGTTATTTAAATTCTTGGAATACTTATTACACTTTAGCCACATTATAATAATATCCCCCTGTATTATAATCATAATTCATATGACTCATCAGTGATGACTTAATGTAAAGATCAATGATCAACCCAGAAGAAACGGCGCAAGAGAATAATTCCACCTGTATCTTGCCATTACTGAAAATATTCATTCTAACCATCGTACTCGTTATTTTTCAAACTATAACCATGAAAAGTATCATAATTCGGTTAATTTTGAGCACAATCGGTCCATTAGGAACGTTGATTACTTCTTGTAATTAATTGATTTTTCTGATGTATATTCGTTATTCACAAACATTTTAAAAAACGTTTTAAGTAACTCTTAAACATTACATTCTACACAGAGAAATTAAGTAAATAATAATAAAACATATACAATTTGTTTTTAAATTAACAAGTTATAACTCCACTGTTATAATTTTAAACAAACAAATGTCGCAAACGTTTTTATTGTTTAAAGTTAAATACTTGTTTCCACTATCTTCTCTAATATAGTACATAAATGGAGGGTATTATAAACTCTTTTATGTCTTTACCCTCTCTAATATGGGTTTGATAAACTAATACAGAAATATTTTACGGTACTCGTCCCCGTTAATGTCCAGTTGCACATCCATTTTTTAATTTTTATATGCGCCATTGATAAGAGTAGTAACAGTCAAGAAGGTGGCCATCCCGCATTGTTTATGGAATTCGTGCAGAGCATCGGATGATTTATAACGTGCTGCGACGCCAACTAGAAATAACCGAAAATGTGTGGGCGTGACTTTCTCCTATTCGTGTAGCAGACCGCGCATAAAAATGCTTAGGGTACGAGAATTACAAAAGTCACCCGTTATCTTAGAAATCGTGCGGGTAGGTAGTGGGTTGCGGTGCAACGATGCAGCTAGGATGCACCTGCACACCGCGCGTGCATCGGCACGCGCACGCCTGTGCGTGTGCTAACACCCGATCGCCGTGACAACCTGCACACGAATGGCTAGGGAACTTACGTAACGATGTCCAGGACGCAGTCCTTGTTTTAAACAACAGTTGCCATGGTGCAAATGGAAGGGGTAGACGTGTAACAACCGGAACACCTGATTTCGATCGTCCCTCGCTGGTTCCTTGCAAGACCCTAGCGTGACAATAGTTTGGGAATTGCCAGAGCATTTTCAAATAGCTACAAAATGGTGCTTTGCTTTTCAACTTTATTACAAGTATAGATAGAGGTAGTTTACATTGCAATTATGTACAGTGGGGTGCAAAAGTACCCGGCCAGATGGTTTCTGCGATTTTTCTTCCAAAAGAAAAGTATGAAAAAAGTTTTGTTAGATCTAAATTAAATCTAAATTTAATCTGTTCGGCAGCGATGGAAGAAAATATGTACGACGTTTAGTTGGGAAAAGAAATGATTCAAGGTACCAAACACCAACTGTTAAACATGGTGGAGGAAGCATTATGGTATGGGGACCTTTCTCCGCTCAAGGAGTTGGTCCTCTTATAAAAATTGAGGGTATCATGAATA
Source organism: Hylaeus anthracinus (assembly GCF_026225885.1). NCBI lineage: Eukaryota > Metazoa > Arthropoda > Insecta > Hymenoptera > Colletidae > Hylaeus > Hylaeus anthracinus. Next base: position 15,078,107 of record NW_026534344.1, on the reverse strand, counting down.
GTGTTATGTACAAAGAGATTTTAGAAAGTCATATGCTACCATATGGTAAAAGGAAAATGCCAGAAAATTGGTTTTTCCAACATGATAACGACCCCAAGCATCCATCGAAAATTATGAGAGTGGTTGTCTACAAGTAATGTACAGGTTTTAGACTGGTCTTCTCAATCTGCGGATTTAAATCCGATAGAGCATCTTTAGGGAGAGATGAAACGTCGAATGAAAAATCACAGAAGTTCTAATTAGACACAATTTTTCCAGAATTTAATAGAACAGTGGAACAAAATACCACGCGATTACATTATTCGGTTAATTGAATCCATGACTCGTCGCTGTGGTGCTGTTATTGCTTCAAAAGGCATGGCTACGAAATATTAATTATAATATGTTAAATAATGTACCCCGAAATTGTTAAAAAATGAAAAACAAGCATAATTTTTTTGTTGAACATGCTGGCTGGAAACTTTTGAACACGCTAATTTACGTATTCTACAAATAAAGACGTAAGAAAAATAAATAGCATATAAATAATAATATTTTTTTATAGTATCCTTTCACGTAATATGACTTTACATATGATTCTAATCAAAATGTCTTAACACTTTTCTTTTAGAAGAAAAATCGCAAAAACCATCTGGCCGGGAACTTTTGAACGCCACTGTATATATTAAAATATTAGTTACATAACTAATATAAACTCATTACAAACAATGATTCATTAAGGGGGTCCATCTGTGTAACGTTTAATTTTCAAGGCAATTTTCAAGAATTTTTTGTAGGAAAAGTACTAATGCAATTATGATAATTTTTTTTTATTTGGTAGATCGACGCTTTAACATTAAACGTGAATGTTTTTAAATAAACGTTTTTTACGACTTGAAACTTTAAACGCATTTTTCTCGAAACCACGTTTTTTGGAAATGGTGAGCAGGATTCCGCAAAATCCATTACATGAATCGGGATAAAATTTTTTTTCTACAATTTTCAAACGTAATTGATGGTACTGGCGGCGAGATTCAGGTTAAAAAAAATTGTTTGCCAACGTCTATTAGCCATTAGATAGGGGAAAAGATATCTTAAAATATCATTTTTTAGTTTATACACCACCCTATTAAAAATTTTCAAAATTTTGTGAATATCTGATCGCCAGTACCTTCAAAATGTAATTATAAAGAAAGTGATATTTTACTTTTTTGTTTCAGATGATCAAGTACTCTTCTACTTTTAAGTGGTCTCGTTAAACCGCCGTTTAGGAATATTCATGTATCGAAACATTGTGATAAAATCAAAAATTAATGTTAAAACGTCGATTTACCAAATAGAAAAAAATTATCATAATTGCACTAGTACTTTTCTTACAAAAAATTCTTGAAAATTGCCTTGAAAATTAAACGTTACACAGGTGGACCCCCTTAAATTAATTTGATGGTAGAATTATTCCAAATTGTCTTTGAATATGACGTTTTCCGAAAAGTTGACACACGATTAAAGTCGCTTCATTCGTCTGTTACATCCCCCTTGATGCTGATGTACGTAGTTGGTTGATCGTGAACTTCAGATGTAGCTAGTAGCGATGGAATTATTACGTAGAGCATTTCAACAATATTTTTAATTCCAAGCGTTATAATCTCAAAAGTTGTTTGTAGTTAGTGATTAATAGTCTGCGGATCTTTATTCAAAATGAAATTTTGACAGACGTAACTACAAAAATTGAACCTAAATAGGAATTTATTGTACTGTGTAAATATTATAATATGATCTTTATTCTCAATATTTTTTATATTCTTGCATACTGTGTGCATTTTGTAGTTTCTTTCACATTCAAATTCCCTACAAATGTATAAAAATTCGCAGTCTAGTGATTAATTATATATCAACTTATTCTTCATCTTTCGTTATTTTTAACTATTGTCTGTAAATAATATACACGCGCGGTCTGTATAATAATATAATATTATCTTTTTACTAAATGAAAATGGTGTACGCTTCTTATATGATAGAGACGGACAACGAAATCATTATGTAGATGAAGAATGAAGAAATCATTAAAAAACTCAAGTCAGCTGTTTCTTATACAATCTTATCAAACAAACACCAATGATCGATAGACATAATTAGTATTATAAGAAAGAAATGTCGAGACAGTGGTGATAAACGTAATGTTAATGGTATAATCTATTCTAGAGGGTGTATGCGTGCACTGGACTAATAAGCCAATGATACATGTAATTAACGTTAGAAATGTCAATAAAATTAATAAATATATTATCCATACATTAACATTTGTTATTTATAATACATATCTAAACCTAGAGGCGATACAGTGCACTGGATAGAATTTTCAAACTCCATTTTCTCGAAAACGAAGCGTCAATCGAAAAAATGTTATTCCTTTTTTTCGACTTATTTTTATATGTATCACCCTCTGCTCGCCTGTACCACCCGTTCAATCACACCTTGTATACGATCCATATTAACGAGGCTAGTTCGGCATGATGTACTCGAAAAAACTGAATTATGATGGAAATAAAATTGTGCACTAATCTATAACATATTCAATTCATCGAACAATCGATTGAAAAATTAATGAAAATTACAGGCACAGATTTCAGTTTCTTCTAATTGAATCGATAGTTTCGAATACATTCAAAAACTACTCCTTGGCATACTTAATAAACAAATTATACGACTCATTCGTTTTTCTCCCTGTCAAAACAAAATTCTTACTAAACATTACACACGAACATTGTCATGGAAACATTTTTAACGTTCGCAGATGATCTAGATATAGTATTCTTATTTATAGAAGAACAATAAGATAGATAAATATCATTAAATTATTTGCAGATGATTTTATAGTAATTTAAAGAATTGATGGAGAACGCAAATCATGTTAAACAATCTTGATAACAATAAGCAAGTTTATTTTTAGCCAATGAATACGAGCTTGATGCCATAAAGCATTCAGATAATTTCAAGACGACAAAGGGTTTAAAAAATATTTGATTAAGAACAATTAATTTCTTTTGTGAACTCTTGAGTTACTACGCAACGATTTAAGAAATTATACGCAAACTGATCATCTTCAACAATTGATTTTGATCTCCTAATGCATTGAAACCACGTTTAACATGGTATAACCTTCATGATATCTTCAACAATTCGTCACAAGTACAGGTACTTCTACAGTAAGATTCTGCAATGTACGTTCTAACCAAACATTACGACATAAATATTCATTTTATTAAATATGTAAGACTAGAATATAATAATAAGAATGGTTATTGTTACTATTTGTTGTTTCATTGCATTTTATTTTACTTCGTTTCATTTCAATTTCAATCCAATTTCATATTTATTTGAATATCATTTCAGTCTCTCTTATTTTCTTTAATTTTCATCTATTTTCTTTTACTTCTTTTGATTTCATTTTTATTCGAAATTAAGACTAAAACTGTAATTTTTATGAAGCCTTCTTTGACTTCTGAAATTAACAAGCTATAAATGAGTGAAGAAGAAAAAGGGGCATGACAACGATAACTGTTACGTTTTAATTAATCGAACCAGTGGCAGTTTTCGTGCTATAGAGGCAATTAACGGCATTATGTAGCAGCAGTAATAACAAAGAAGATTAATATCCCTGGCCGGTGAAAATGATCGGGTCTCCCCTAAATATAAACGAGCGGATGCGAGCTTCTCGAATTAATTTTATTGTTTGACCCGAACCGACCTCGATGACTTTTGTGTGCTTATCCCACGGGTTTGTCTGTTTGAGGTTCTTCCTGTTACCTATCGGTGCTCGAACGTGTCGTGTTACGTTTTCGTTTCTTTTGTTATCTTTCCATTGCGGCGATATGGGTAGCCATTATCGCTCCTTCTTGAATACGTTAGAAAGGACTTCCGTTTGGGGTCAACCAAACCCGGTTACCGGTAAAAATCCATATCGATCTCGAGGTGTATATTTCTTTAGTGGATACATCCATAAACAAGTATTGGTTACATCTATTGACGTTTCTGGTAAATAGGTTTTGTATGAACATAGGTATATATTGTTCGCTTCGACGATTAATAGAATTGGTTCTTAACTTTCAATAATTAATATTAGGTAAATTTTGATTCAAGAAAAGATACGTTGTAAAAGCAAATGATCAGAGTTCATCTTCATAACTCGAGGCACTGCTTTGTCTAACATAAGAATTCAGGAAAACTTTTTTCTCTTGGGACGAATATGACTTAAAGATGGCGATAGCAATTGAAAGCTGTGGAACATTCCATAACTGACGACATGAATACTTTCAGAAATATAGGTATCTCATGTCTCTTATGTTTAAAGTTCAGGTAAAAAAATTAAAATATTCTCATCCTATGTACATCTCTTCCATCAATGCTCATAATTTCATATAATGAAATTAAAAGGTAGCTTTTGTTTTTGAAATATGATTAATTAAAAGATTTTATTGATAAATGAAGAAAAGTTACGTCGTTCCTCTGTCAAATTTTAGGTCAACAAATTTAAAAATATTACAAATTTAAATCTCACGAAGATAAGCAATTAGTTTCATTGCTATTAATTCCAATAATATAGAAATTGTTCAAATTAAGAACAAAATATTCTTATTTAATTGTGAAACCAGATTGATCAAATCAGAGTGTTATAAATTTTACTTTTTCGTTTCTTTGTTTGTGTTGGTAGCTAAGAAACGGTTTCTAAAAACCTGCAGCGAACAAGGTGTTGGTTTAAGGTGTACCACCACCTGCGGCTAAGTGGCAAGTCTTCGCAGTACCTGCGGGGTGGCGAGGCATCCGAGCATGATTCCTCCACATATGTTCTATCTTGGCCATGGCACACCAGCGGCTGAAGTGCGCGTGCCAGGAGGACCCACTGGTTGGGGCCTCCGCGGAGGACCTGCCAGGATCTGGAATCACACAACCATGAACTCGCCCAAGGAGACGCTGCTGCACCTGCAACCCCCAAGACAGGGTGCTTGTAGCAGGAGACCGAATCAGCCGTGCGTGATTCCTTGGCACATGACGCCTCGCATGGCATCGCTTCGGACATGTGCCCCGAGTTCTGAACGGAAGGCAACTAAAAAGATATACGGTGGCATCTTTTACTCGAATATTATGTTAATACATGTATATACAGTTTAGCATAAAAAGACAATGAATTGTAATTTTGCGAACGTAGAACGTAGAATGTAGTCTCGACCATAAACTGTAAACAACATAGATATTTCAATATTTTCTTTGTCCTGAATGTCTCCGAATAGTGGTCAGTAGTTTAAAATGATCTGTGCATTGAATTACTTCTAGTATATACATTCAAAAAATTAGTACAATATTACCTAAAACACTGTTTAGAGTAGCTTTTGTTGCTTGATGCTTATCTACGTACATACGAAGACGGATGAGTTTGTAATCTGTTACTAAAACATAAAGAAACAAATTATAAAGTTATGGAGGTAAAATAAGACACTTGCTAAAGTGCAACTCAAATCAATCGATAGGAAACTGCTTGTATCCAAGCGTGGTACACATTTTTGAAGGTTGGTGGTTGTTCTGATAGACCAAAGAACGGTAAATCTTGAAAAACAACATTGAAAATGAATCATCGGATTTGTACAAGAAATATCATTTTCATTCGACTGTTAATATTGTAGCTAAAGTAATCACAAGTAATGACACAAATTAATGTGAGAACTGTCACAAGTCAATAAGAAGATTTTAAGTTAAGTAAAAGAAAATCCTGTAAGAGGATATTGTTTAGCAACAAAAATTGAAAACTGCGAAGATTATCTACATTGGACAATTTTTTTGGGAACGAATCAAAATTTAACTATATCTTTTTTGACGGACTACAAAATGCAGTGCATCGAGTTAATGAAGATTAAAATCCACAGTGCTTTTTGTCAATGATTAAATATGGAGGTGCAAATGCTGATGTAATGTATTAGCAAGACAATAACTTGAAGCATTTTTTAACAGATTTTTTAACAGAAAAAATAGTACTTTGCAAGACTGGCCATTTTTAATGTATTTAAATCCAATAAAAATCTTGTTGAGCATAGAAAACAATAAGTGTACGAAAATGTAAGCCATCAAATTTAGACGATGTGTATTCTGCAATCAAAACAGCTTGAAGCAATATTACTGCGAGGACTGTACAAAATGAATAGCTTCAATGCCTACAAGATGTGCATATGTGACTACAAATAATCGATGTAGGAGAAAATGTGGGAAACGAAATAAGAATTTTTTAAATTTTACATTAAAACCCCTTATTTTATGTAAAGTCTTAAACCTTTGTTATTGAAGATATAAAACTAGTTTATGTTTTTGGTGTGTATTGTGTGTAATATGTTCAGGAACAAAATATAATTTGTCTAGTTAATACTTAAACAAATAATTGATTGGGTAATATCAAAAAAACCCACTGTAGTATTCATGTTTTTCATGCAAAATAAAGTAATTCTTTCTTTCTTTCCGTCTTAATCTTTTGTCCACTACTGTATATGGATATTGTATATACTGATATTGTTATACTTTATTTGTATACAGGGTAAGTCACATAAGCTTTGTACGTAAAATATGTCCGTTGCTTTTAGTGATACGGAGATATGTCTCCACAGAAAAATGTTCAGTTTGGAGAGAGGAACATACATTTCGGAAAATATGACCTTAGGTGACTCACCCTGTATATTGTCATATTTCTTGTACTCTGTAGATTGAAGATAATATACGCATTTTGAGAAATTGTTTCGCGCATAGTGTGTACTCTATTAATTATTACTATTATATTTCAGACATGACATATGTACATAATATGTGACATTCGATATAGTTTTATATTAAACGTAAATCCTTGAGTAGAATAAACATCTTAAAGTTGCATTTATCAAATAGTCAGCATGCATACATATGTCGTTTCTGAAATAACTGATTCCACTACTCGTATCCGCACCTTTTCATTCTGATCTATTCATTCGGCTACCTATATAAAAAATTATAAATGACCCCTGGTTTTCGGCTTGAAGGAGCGATAAATAAATTTCTCCACGTGCATGGAAATGTCTGAATTATGTACAACGATACAAAGCCAGCGCACGAGGGGGCAAATAGCTTTGGACTCCGAGCTGTGGGTCTTGGGAGGCAGTCGGCCATGTCTCCGTGGAGGGTGGCCAGGAAAAGTGGCGTGCACTCACGAAACCGTAGCAGACAGGTGACACGCGCCAGCCACGCGCACGTTACGCCGCGCGCCGCAATGAACGGAATATAAATAATCGCGTGTGTTTGCGTCGCAAGTTGATTCGGTACTTAATAAACAATTGGAAAATGGGCAAATATTGGCAAAGTTCTTATGTCATGATGTCCAGTTTTGCTTTGTGGTTGTCCTTTCGTTGGATGACGAAATTATATAAATTATATATTATGAATTAATTACATATTATTACATAAATTCTTTAAGGATATATATCTTCCGTTTACACATGTGAAGTGCTTGCGAGTAAATGTATTATTTAGTTTCTTTACGGCTTTTGAACTTCAAGTAAATAATGCTAATCATAATTTTATTTTTATTTTTACAATTGCTTTTGATATTTAGTTTTTGTAGTTCTATTTGACACCCTTTTCTTTTCTCTAAAAGTCCAATTCATCGTGCTGTATGTTCACATATAGGAATTGAATTAAAGAAGTTCTTTCTCTACACTTCCTCTTCCTTTCCTTTTTCACTACTCCTACTAGTATTTTCTTCTTTTCTCTTGCCTTTTATATTTTATCTTTCCTTACTAGTACGGCAATTTTTCCTATTTACTTTTCACATGTAAGTGAAATGGATCTAAAATTGATAGTTCAAAACGTCATTCTTAATTACCGTTTACTACAATAAATAAAGATTATAATGAATAATTCTTTTCGTAATCTAGTTTTATGTCAAAATAAGGTAGAGTTAGTAGAAAGCATTGTTCTATAATCGAGAAATAATTGACAAGTTATGCACCCTCCAAAAGGGAATCAATACATGCTTCGTTTCGCTCGTAAATTGGAGTAAACGATTAAATTCATTGGTCTCGACCAATTAATAATAAAATTCGTCGCATACTGGAATGCAATACACTCGTTTTCTCTCCTCTTTCTCCAAGAAGGGTCACCTAAAAGAATCGAAACGGTCATTCAGTTTTCCCTTAAACATTCATTGACGTTATAATCTTTGATATTCGACTCATCCTGGTTATGCAGCAGGTCAACGTATAATTGAGTGAATGAAGTCACAGACTTTGAGACTTTGTCAACCATCTTAGTTTCCACAATCAATCGATCGAATATTATCGAATAATCTTTGCATTCAGCCAATTGCTATAATATTGATATGTTAGATTCACGAGTGATTGGTCAAATAAAGTTTAACACGGAACTCAACCAATGACTTATCGTTATTGACGTGCATTGGTCGAAAAAAGTCGTAATATTCGAAACTTAATCAATTGTCACAATTTCTGGCTATTGGTTCTAGATTGCCAAGAAAAAATATGAAATAAATTAATTTTTGGAAACAAGAATATAATCGACTTCGAAAAACATTAAAACTCCACTAAAAAATATGAAATAATTTCTATTTAAACTGCATTATTACTCGCCAGCTCTTGACGAATTTGGTTAAATAATTAAATAGAGTATATTAAATACAATGCATCCTTTTTGGTGGCGGCACAAAATTTAAAATTACTTACATTCAAAATTATCGATCTTGGTGTAACTTTTTGTCAGTGGAACATAAAATATGACCTTTAATTATTGCTATTATTAATATGGGATAGTATTTGTTGGGGCGGTGATATTCAATAGTGTAAATGTATATGATTCTTCAACAGCTGGTGAGTAATAATGCAGTTTAAATAGAAATTATTTCATACTTTTCACTGCATTTTCTCATACTTTTAAGCAATTATATTCTAATAATTATAAAATAAAATAATTCTAGAGCTGGTGAGTATTCATATAAATTAACTACAAATTATTTCATACTTTTTAGTGCAGTTTTAATGTTTTTCGAAGTCAATTATATTTATTTCCAAAAATTATTTGATTCGTATGAATGAAGAAGCTTACATCGAGATCAAAATATATAAAGTGAGTAAGCCAGCAAAGGAAACAGTATTAACTATAAAAATCATCTCGCTGCATGTCTTAATGTGAACGAAAGACGAACAAATATAACAACCCTGATCGGTTGAATGGTTGTAAAAAAATGCTTTAATAAAACTCGGATACTATAGAGTTTCTTATATGTATCTCGTAACATATTCTCCACATTAATATGATTACTAATTGTAAGTAAAATAACGATGATACTCGTATGTAAATAGCTAATACACGATTTCGGTAGGTGCAGACGTGCCACCTCATAGCAATTTGATTGAAATCATCGTCCACCTCTACTAATTCTTTTTCTGCGAGTCCTTAGCGAGTATCACGTGGCAGGAAACGTTCGTGTAAATTGTAAATTACAAGCGGGATGCCGATGACTATTTACATTACGTTACCACGTTGTGTTATTGTCGGCTGGCACGGCCGTAAAACTTTAACCCTACGATTATGATAACCCGGCGGTTTCTGCGTGTCGCGCCGTAAAATCTCGTCGAAATACGTCCCCCATTAAGAGATAAAATAATTATAACTGGGAGCCAGCCGAAGGTGCAGGCGCAGCGCCGTCTCCGCGCAGCCTTTTCCTTTAAAGAAGTCCTTAGTCGCGAGTAGAGGCCACTTACAGTAATTCACGGACAGGTTTGCCGCACTTTTATCGTGTAATCGTAGACGAGCGGATCGCAGCGTGATCGAGGGCGGGATTACGCCCCCGAGCAAACGGAAGTATCAAGATCAAGCGCGATAACGCGACGTTCTATATCGGTTCTCGATAGCGGTTCGAACCGCGGCCGGTTTATCCGGATAGCAAGATAATCGCCGATACACACGGCCCATTGGACAGGTGACTTATCTTACGTATTCGAAATGCCCTCGCCGTGGCCAGCGAGCATCTGTATGCGATTGATGAATCGCACCGCTAAGTGCATTTTGCGTTGCATGGAGGAAGTAACACGATAGTTTTCTAAAGAAATAACGAGGCTCCATTTTTCTTTCGCGCGGGTTTTTCAGTCCGACAAAAATGGTCGAGACACTTTAGAACACTGGTTTCGAAATTGCGACCAAAGAGATAGGATAAACATACGTGACACGCGAAATTAATCGCACGATAACATTGTTCCAAGTTCTCTTGAAATACAGGTTCATTAGAACAACTGAAACTCAACCAAAGTCACTTTATATGTTTATTTAGGTTTTTTCTTAATGATAATGTATTAGGTTGTTATAAGTTTCTTTCGTAATTTGCACTCAATTATTTTGCGTGACAGTGTTTATATTGTTGAGGGTTTGCCAGGGAATCGTGGAACGTTAAACAGACTGCATTACACGTATAACAAATATATATTTAAAGGATAATAGGATATACAACACTATATACATATATACGTTACATACTAAACGGCACAATGGTGCATAGAGCGTTCACATCGCAACAGGTACAGGAAGTACATGGAAGGAGGCGCGGAATTCGAACATTGTTCTAACATATATAAATAGACAATCTAATTTCTTAGATGTTGATGTTGTAACAGTAATGGAGCAAAATGAATCGTACGCAATTCAATAATGTAACATTAGACATAAAATATTGCGTATGTATTACTTATTAATAAAACGAAAAAAACTTGCGTTCAGAGCTTTATATTATTAAAAACTACCTGTAGGTAATGGTTAATTGTTTCCTAATTTATCGTTTATGAAAATATTCAAGTATTGTTAGTAAGCAATATATATACCTATATGCACATACTCTATAATAATTTGATATTATTCCTTTATTAAATACAAATTTTGTATACTTCTTATACAGTGAAACCGTTCGCATAAAGTGTTGTAACTGATATTCAAGAACTTAACGCAAGTGTTTTCATAGAATATTGCTAAACAAGTACCAATATTCGATAGCAAATAATTAATAATACAAAAAAGAAGTATCCAAAGAGTGCCGAAAAAAAGAAGCTCTTCGAAAAGCAAGAGTCTACATCGCACATGTAAAGAAGAGATTAAAAGCATTTAGTAATACCAATAGTCTGCGCATTTTTCTGCATTTATAGGGAATTTGAGTGTGCAAGAAACTACAAGATGCACACAGTATGCAAGAATATAAAAAATATTGAAAGTAAAATTCATGTCATAATATTTGTTGAGTAAAATAAATTCCTATTTATGTTTTTTATAGATACCAATTTTTATAGATACGTTTGTCAAGATTTTATTTTGCATAAAGATACGCAGTCTAAATATCAATAACAACCCTAAAGCAATACGTGTAGTATTACGGAAAACCGATTTGAAGGGAAGGACCATAAAAAAACGTAACGTTTAAGAACGTTAAAAAATTGTTTCTAACGAAACATTGAACACGTTACGATAAAAATGTACAAAATATTATGCTAACTACGCTATACATGATTGAAAACGGTAATTTGGCCAGATGAGAGCAAAATAAATAAATTTTAATTAGATGAGAACGAATGAATATGGAAAAGTTAAATGGAAAAATTGAACCTATGATTTGTTAGCTGAAGATTAAAACTTAATGAATGAAACATAATGATATGAGGCAGCATGACAAGTGTAGATTTAACTCATAGAATAGATGGAAGGATAACAGCAGAAGATTATATTAATATTTTAAATATTTCCTTGATATTTTAAGTACAATGAAATTAAGACTACAGAGAAGGGATACCATTTTCCAGCACGATAACGACTTTAACCATAAAGCACATATTACAAATCGAGGATCCGAAGTAAATGATGTTATATCCTAAAATGACCGCCACAATCGATCGACCTAAATCCTATAGAAAATCATTCGGGCGAATTAACGAAAGAACTGTCGAGTATAACGAAACCCATTTCAAAGTATCTTTATTATGAAAAAATGAAATGAATACATGGAATAAGATCATTCTTGAATAACGTAGAAAACTTGTAGAAAGTATGCCTTGATTACTATAAACTGTTACCGACGCAAAAAGTAAATATACATAATATTAAAACAATTTTATGTCAAGTTACATTTTTGATGAAGCACAATCTTTCACTTATTGTTTAATTATTTTTTACAAGTATTCTTTTTAACATGTTTTGTATTTTTTTCACTATGTAACAAAATAAATTATATATTAAGTATGTTTTTAAAGATTTATAAGACACGATTACATTTTGAATAAATAAAAAATTTAGTAAAGAGAAGTAGAAATAGAAATAAAAATAGAAATTGTTAATACGCAGTGAGCCGCTCAAGTATTCGAACGCTCTGAAATCAAATGTTTGACGTCATATCATTAATTTCAAAATAATTTTATTTTTTGAATAACATAATGCCTGGAATATATAAATATTATAATTATGTATGTTAAATTAGAATTGTCTCCGACAACAATACATGCGAAACGTTTCTTCGTGACGTCAACCAAACGGACGCAACGAAGATATTCGAAGAACGGAGAATCTATCACAAAAACATTGCTGAATTTGATATAAACATTAAACGTCTATAACTGCTGCAATATGGGTCTTATGAACATGACAGTTTTAAATAACACTCACCGTGTGTTTGAAAAATCATCCATGGATGAACTTTTTTGAAATTTCACGATAATAGGTAGATTTCATTGATTACAGAAATTGTTGAATGAGATTATTTCGTGTGCGATTTTATCAGTGATATTAACAATTATTTTCTTTGATAAAACAATTCATAAGTGGAAGTTCGAAAGTACTCAAATATGTCTCTTATAATTCTTGATTAGCATTTATCACCATTATTATTGATTTTAGATGGCACACAGTCAGTATGAATACTCTTATTATGTATGTTTGCAAGCGTATAATGCGATATGACTCAAAGTAATTAGTAGAGTATTCAAAAAAATCATAAACAAGCATCACTAATAGAAAATTGATAATTAAGTGTAAAGCAAAAACTAGAGTCCTACAACAAATAGCAGGGAGAAGTAAAGTTACCATTAATACAGATCCATATAAAAAGTAATAATAAAAATCATTGTACTTTACAAAGAAATCTATTCTGGTCATCTCAAGAAATTTATTAAGAGGGAAGAGAATGTTATAGTACGCGAAGTACAAGCAGACTTAATAATATTTGCTCCAAAACTCATTGTACTAATCGCTGATTAATAATAATAATCGCTGATGAACTTTCACGCTTGTATTTCTAGAACGAACCATTTACTATCAAAGTTGATAAGCAAAAGATATTACAATTCGCTAAAGAATATATTAACAAGAATAAAAGATTTAAGAATTATGTGAGAGAATCCTTGATTGAAATAATTATCACGCTTGTATTTCTAAAGAACCATTTACTATCAAAGGTTGATAAGCAAAAGATATTACAATTCGCTAAAGAATATATTAACAAGAATAAAAGATTTTTGGAAACTATTCTTCTGGTAGATTATTATTCAATAAAAAATAGTAATCCATTGATAATTTCCAATTTCTTTTACGTTACAAATTTTCGTTTTCATGTTTACTTTAAATTATTCCAATATATGATAAAATAATTTCCTAAAAAGATAGATCACACAAAATTAACTCATCAGTACATAATAGCCAAATCTGACAGACCGCGATGTGAAAATTGTAATTCAGACTTATTCATTAAACATATTTTGCTGGTATGTCCAATTGGTGAAAACATCAGAACTCAAGTAAAACTTCCTGTAGATATTGAACAATATTTAAATGAAAGAAAACATGTAAAAGGAATAATAACTTATCTTGAGAAAATCAAAATAATTAAAGATATTTAGTATGTAATTAGTCTTAGGTAGTTTAAAATTGTTAGACAGAAGAAAACCAAGTGATGTATGTAAAATACAATGTAATAAAACACAAAATATAACAATGTATTGCAATGTGGTCGCTAATGGCCAAAAAGCTAATGCGACATTAAATAAATAAATTAGAAAGAAAAAAAAATTCCTAAAAATCCGCTACACAACTTCAAATGTTCAAATCATGAACATGACTCCCATCACATGGCCCATCAAAGTCAATGGCTAGTTAGCCTTCTCCTTCTTAGAGATCTGCTACACAATTGATGACCATCGTCGACACAGTCGAATTTGTAGAGAATAGAATAATAGAGTTGGTCAAGGAACGATCCTCTCTCGCGTCGACGAACTAAACACACCACAATAGTCGCCCCAAAATTCATTCCATCGTGAATTAGAATTAAATGATAGGCATTGTTGTTCTCTGATCTCGTTCGGAAATCAAACATCATAACGTCGAGTCATCGCCGCAAGTAATTGACTACCAATTGTGGTATCCAGACATGTTTCAGGATGCGACAGTACCCAAAAAATAATGATCATCGTTGACTCGGACGGACAGGCTATCTCGATGACCTCCTGGGAATTTTTGATATTGCTGCCATTGTTCCTCCAAAGTAATCCGTCTCGTCTAGCCGTAGCGCTTACCTATCCCCGTAACTCAAACTACGACAGCGTAATCCGAAGATCTAACCACGGATCGCGAACTTCCATGAAATAGTATCCCCAAACAATACGAAATTCCGCTTTCTCGCGTCATCATCCTCTGCCCGCTCCCGTCCCCGAAACGACGGCACGGGGTATAAACATATTCGCTTCGCGCGGGCTATCGGCGAGACGTCTACGGTTAACAGCGGATAAAGCACGACGCCTGGCCACTCGTGGCCATATAAACCTCGGTAGTAGGTACACGGCTGGATATCCATAAATCTATTTGATAGTAGAAAGTCCTTCCATTATTCTCTCCGCTCCATGGACTTATCCGCCTCATAGTCGACACGCGGCTCGAGCTTGATACGTAACTCCCGCCGGGCAATAAAGGTACCTGGATCACGCTATCGGTCGTCGATTGAAGGTTGGGACGCTCCTTGCCCTTTTTCATCCCAAGGATGAATCGTATCGCAGCACGTACGACACACACCGCGAGAAGAACTACGACTTTAATCTACCCGAGACAAACTACCCGACTGTTCGTTCGGCCGAATTGTTTTTCCCAGTGTTCCAGCGAGAAGCCGTAGGTCCCGACGATAAACGGGCGATAAATCTCACGGAGTATTACGTTTAACGCTGCCTCCCGCCAAAAACTGAAAACTTGAGCGCCCGGAGAAAGTAACGATCCAGCAATAAGCGGAACCGTCTGTTGCGTGACAACGTGGCTGTTCTTCGGCTCGACATTACACGAACCACGATGAAACGAATGATCGCCCTGTGTGGCTGGTCGCGTCTCCGCGCTGCCAACATAAAACCATGCCATTTATGGGATTGGTACCACCGTAACTCACAACATTGTCCGTCCGCATTATTTACAGCTGGTTTCGTTACGTGGCCAGGACTTGTTCCTCCTTTTCTCGTCCTGCCTTCGTTCCCTCCTGTTCTATCGTTGTTGCTGGATGCGACCTTCCGTCCTATATCGAGCAAGGGGGAAGGACATAAATTTCTAGGAGGGTCGAAACCTGATCGCTCTGTGCGGTTTCTTTCCAACTGTACGATTCAATTTGTAACATTAGGAGTCGGGCCATTTGAAAATATGAATATATTTTCACGAGATTCGCAAGATACATTTTCTCCCGGCTTGAGAACTTAAGGGAGGAGTCTGGTCCAGCTAATATATTTTTCTAATGCATATAATTTCCAGATATAATTAATTTTTGTTATTGAAACTTGTTTCACATGCAAAGGGTCGTTCAAAGAAGAAAATTTGACAGTGTAGATTTAATTTGAATGTATACGTATCTAGTGACGCGGTAGCGTCTTGACGCCAAGTTCATGAAAAATTATACAGTTACCCTGTATAACGTGGCGCTACCGCTATCTTTTACAAGAGAGATGGTCCATTCTAACCTAACTTGAAACTTCTTTCATTAATATCTCATCAAGCCTGCATTATTCTCTAAATTTAAATGCACTTTTCTTATGTAAATCGCATATAAGCTTTCGAATAAAACCAAAATCAATCAAATCGGTACACGTACAAACAGCGATATCGTAATATCATGTCACGATACATCCAAAAATATTACCGTTTTATACTTTTCCAGTCGATTTTTCGTCAACACTTAGCCAATAGGAGCTAAGACCGTTCGTCGATTCGTCGACTCTCGGAATTAGTCGGCAGGGCTTGTCGCCCGGAATCGTAATATGGCTGCCGCTCACGCCGCTCGTTCATTTGTAACCTGTATAACCTGTCAATTTGTATTGGTGACATTTAGACGCCGCAAATTAAATAATTATTTTAAAGGCTACGTGTAGTGATGTTGTATTGGGAAGTATATGGTTATAAGTGATAAAATATCTACCTTGTCGTTGTGGAAAGAAATATATAAATTTGGTGTTTGAGTGTGCAGTTCATAATACATATTTCAGTAAATGTTCATTTTGTGCAAATAAGAATAATTGTTCTAATACAATAAATTGTGTCTTATAAATAGTGGACCACTTCTTTTATTTTCACTTCATGATAAACATTTAAATTGCTTGCAACAAGACTTTCTGCCATGCGTTCTGTGAACGTATGAACTGTATTCTAATACAATAAATTATGCATTAGAAATAGTTTGCATAATAGTATGCAATGCATCAATAGTATGCATTAGAATAGTTTACATTAAGAGTCGAGGTTCATACGTATATAAGCTTAATTACCTTCAACATAAGCGTTGAATCAAGTGAATCGGATAAAATTTCGATGAGCTATGCGTCCCACCGTTTTGACCGAATCCTTTCCTTGCGACTACTATATCTATGTATATATGTACACATTCAAATTATATCTACACTGTTTAGTTTTCTTCTTTGAACGTTCTTTTATATGTAAAAAAAGTTTCAATAACAAAAATTAATTATATCTGGAAATTATATGCATTAGAAAAATACATCAGCTGGACCAGACTCCGCCCTTAAATTGAAACTTTGCACGTGGAATCATTATGTATATTAATATCATTTTATTTCGTTTTTTTTCATCTATTTTATCAATTTCATTAAACAGCTATATTTAACTACCTATCAAATGGGTGTTACTACATTTAAAAAAGAAACACTTTAGACAATTGTTGTACAAGTAACATTATACAGAGTTTCTTCCACTTAACTCAAAGATAATAGATAATATATTTAGCGTCTTGCAAAATTGGGACCACCATTATCAATACTCAAAATACGGGTAGAGAATTTCTTGTCTGCACTCGTCAATTTCAAACGAGGCAAAATTGTGGACAAAAATCAAAATTTCATTACTAATGTAAATATATTGCTATTTATTCACAAACAAAATTAAAATTAACCATAAGCATTAATAAATTCACAACGAAATTAACAAATTTAACAAAAAGTCAACAAACCCCAATTTTCATGAAACTTTGTAAACATTACAAGTAAACATTACACTGTTTTTAGAGACCTATAAACCAATACCAACAAATTAAAAAAAAAAACAATTTTTTTTTTAATTACCACCCCTTGAAATTTTTGAAAATTTTAATTTATTTCTGGATTAGTAAAAGTGTTTTTTTATTCTGAATCCAATGGTATGTTAGAGTTTATGATTATCATACAGAAAAATGATGTAATATTGTAAAATTATCGCTTTAGTAGTCCATATTTCGAATTCTTTAGGAATTTTTCTCTCATAAATAATAGAAGTTGCTCCTATATGTTATTTATACAAACATGTTATGTTTGTTTAAAGATAAAGATTGTATTATGGATACAAATGATTGATACATTACTATTTATAACAATTTCCACGCTGACACAGATTTTCTACGATAGAAATCTGCCTCACATTGTGATATATACTAATATTGAATTTTGTCCACTTATTCTGCACTTTGCGAGGCCTCGACCTGGCGAAATGTAAGCAGTGGCGAAAATGATTCCTGATCGTGAATCCAAGTAACAAATTTGATCGATTTTACCGACATTATTATAGATAGCAAAAAGATGCGGATCCGTAGCGACGATCCATTCCGATAGAAACAACAAGACTTGTTGTCTCGTGTTCCGCGGTGACCGCTTAATTTACGCGACGCCGGTACGGTGTGCGTGGGCATCGGGATCCAATAACGACATCAAAGCCTCGACACGTTGGTGCGAGCTCGTTAAAAATCGTTCTCGAATCTAGTACGCGCCGTTAGCCGCGATACATCTTTTTCGAGACCACGAATTGGAGTCGAGTCGTTTATGGCCCAAGTCTTTCACGGTTTATAATGGTCGCATAGACCTGGCTCTAAATTGCGCTGATCACCAGCGGTCTCTTAACGATCGTTGCGCCAGCGGTGTCATTCCACATTATTCGACGTCTAACAAACACGTCGTGCGACCGCTAGGCAGCCGTGCTGGAAATTCGATATTTCCTGCACGACGGTGTGTGCCTCTCCCTGCGGGTACACCCGACTTTTCTCTTTCAGCCGATCACCCAGACAAGGGGTTGGTAAACTTTTTTCAATAAGGTCTGTGAATAATGAACATTCTAGGCCTTGCGACTAATGATTTCAAACCGACGATTGGTCCCATTTTGGTAGCGTATTCTACTCCTTCAAAGTATGGAAAATGGTATACAAATGTAAGTTTGCAAACTTTACCTTCTCAAGATATAAACACAGCTTTTTCAGATGGAATAGTTAGAACAGGACGTAAATACGTAAAACTTACTTAAAGAAATTGATGTAAGTGATTTTTTTTATACAATACACGCTTTATACTGATGTTTCAGAGATTGCCAAAGATAGAGTTTGATATGGTGCACTTTATCAAATTCATATAAAGATTTATATAAAAAAAAACATTATAACCATTTGGATCGCATGTTGTAAAGACTTACACTACACAACACAACCAAATTGATGTTTAATGGAGGCAGTACGAAGGGCACTAATAAAAAAATATACGATATTTCGCTTATCATTGTTTTAATAGCAAAAACGTATAGGTTTCTGTTAGGTATGTAAATATTGAAAATTGAAATGATTGAAAATTAAATTTTGAAACTCTAATATGCAATGCAAATTTTTGAAAACGATTAAAAGCCTTGTGATTTTTAACATGTACAACCATGATACTTATGCGTTATTACACAAATAAAATTACTTACAAACTCGTAATATGACTCGCATTTTTTAGATATCAAACCTTTCGTTTGAAAGCGTTCGAATACTATCATGGTATATTGCATTATTTGGACCGTTTATTTTGAAAGGGGTGTAAGTCCATTTTTGAAAAAAATGAGATATCACGTAATTCATGCTTAATTTAATGTAAATTTTTTATGTGTGACTAGTCCGTGTTTAATTTCTTAAAAAATTCCCATGTTTTGTACAATTTAAAATTGGTTTAAAATTGAAAGTGGTGTAAGTCCAATTGACAGAGGTAGGTGGCTTAGCAAATGGTTGACGATCAGTAGCCTGTTATTTAAAATTTTATTGTATTACGTGTTATATTACAGATAAGAAAAAAATACTAATGGAGAACAGGTAAATTGCTTGCCAATATGTTGGATGAGGTTTCTTAAAAGTGCACCATACACTATTTTACATAAAACATCGATGAAGAAAGAAAGAATTTAAAACTATAAATGTATGTATTCTCTACATGTCCTCGAAGATCGCTTAAATTTGAAAAAGTCGCCCTTGCGCCTTTATACCAAGATGCTAGGCCTATTACTTATGACAAATATAAAGACGTCAAGTAGTTACTACCTTATACACCTCCTGTGCATCATGCATATTTCGAAACACTGCCACATGCAGAGCATAAGTAAACACTATCAATATCCTGTGATTTTAACAATGTAATTAGCGTCTAAAATTAAAAATAATACTTTTATTTTATGTCGTGTCATTCTTTGTAAATAAAATTGGATTAATATAAAGTATATTTTAAGTGATATTTGATTTTTCAAAATTGAAATGAAACGATTTTTACAATTATCTAATTTTGAAAGTGGTGTAAATCCATTTGCAGCCCGTAAATATACATTAGTTAAGTAAAATACGCCTAAAACAAATTTATATACCCAAATTACAAATTGATAAAACAGTAAAAACATTGACAGACTTCATATAATTTGCCTAAATTTCTTAATTAACAGATATGTTAACCTTTAATTTTCTCGAAACAAGAGAAAATGGACTTAGACCACTTCCAAAATAAACGGTTCATTAGTTAAAATGCATCAGACTTGAAGTTCCTCACCTCAGAAAGAACAACCTTTAGAGCAGTTGCCAATAGTAAAAATAACATTGCGATTTTATAGTACCTTCGGCTAGATGTAAGTCGAATGAGATTAAAATATGAAATTGTGAACTCGAACAAACATATTTGAAAGAGAATAATTCCCGTTATTTATCGATACTTCTCATATCTATCAAAAGCGGAGATATCGAGGTGTCGCGCGTGGAAACGATATCGATGGATGTAATCGGGAACGAAGAGCGGGGACGCAACGGGACGAAAACGAGAGGAATAATGGTGGCCATAAATCTCGGTCGCGGTGACGTATCGCGACGATCGACTACTAGATTCATGTCGCGCTTACGCGCGAAGAGTAATTTTCGCTAAACTGCAAGACTGATGTACTCCCCGGCGGTCAGACCTACGCAGCACGATGTAATCGGTCATATCGGTGATACTACAAGACGCAGATGCAGCTGCGAGGCCCCTAGGTTGCAGCTGCGAAGACACTCGGGCGTCTATCGCGTGCTCTCGTTTTTCTTGGGACGGGTCTTCGAATGCCCGGGGCGTCTCTACGCCGCAGCCGATGGAGACTTAATGCGAATTATCAACGGTGACAGGGCTACAAGCCGTGTAACACGGATAGACCGGCTCATCGGGTAGCGTTGGATAAATAACGCGAATTGCAGAAATAAATAGAGCCGTCGAACGAGTATTCGACGCGCGACCGAGAAGTCCCCTGCGAGAGACAGTGGAGAGAGAAAGAAAAGCATAAGAGGGTGGTGGACGGAAGAAAGCCAAAGGGGGTGGAGGAAGGACGTACAAAGAGTACAGAGAGCGCGCGAGAGCTCTCGTACGCGTGGGCGAAGGATCGAATGTCATACAAATCGCAGGTAACCTAAGCCAAAACCAGCTCGGTCTACGCGCGCCAGACCGCCGGCTCATCAATAACCAGCCTCTGCGTTGGTATCGAAGATCGAACGTTCTTAAACAATCGACCGCGGCACAGACTGTCGGCAAAAAGTCTGCGACGAGCTTTTTTCAGAAGAAAGAATTTTCGACGTGGTATTATATCCGTGCATTTCAGACACTACGCGACCATTTGATCCTATACTATCGTCCGTAAGTTTTATCGCACCTAGGGAATATGTAAACAGTGTAAAGTGTTGGGTAGAGGTAGCGAAACAAACATAATTTCTGTTATGAATTAGAACAGGCATGGCCAACTCAAGTAGTTTCACGGGCCACTTCGATGACACGTAACGATACAGCGGGTCGCACTTTAGATAAACATATAAGTTGAAAAATAACATTAACATTATGTTAAAAAATATAATACATATACAAAATACCCCTCGACGTCATTGTTCCATTCTCCTCTATTACTAAGAGCAAAAATGTGTGGATTGTTTCTTTATGCATTTATTACATAACTGTATTCAAATTACAAATGAACGTTACTGATGGTTGTCTATTGAAACCGATTTATTTAGTAACATTTGCCGTTCGTAGATATCTAGAGACGCGGTAGCGTCTCGGCGCCAAGTACATGAAAAATTAACCGTCACCGGGTATATATGGCGTTGGAGCTACCACGTATCTTTTATAGGAGAGACAGTCCATTCCAACCTAACCTGACATTTCTTTTCATGAATATCTCAATATGCCTGCAATATTTTCTATATTTAAAGGCATTTTTCTCATGTAAACCGCATATAAGCTTTCGAATAAAACCAAAATCAATAAAACCGGTCCACGTACAACTGAGATATCGTAATATCATGTTATGAATCTGTCAGAAACGGTATTTTTCGAATGATTTTCCCGTTGTCAACCCTTAGCCAATAGGAGCTAAGCAAAAGCCGAGTGTCGTTCGCCGACTCT
>NW_026534344.1:15020308-15055484 GCF_026225885.1 Hylaeus anthracinus | reverse complement strand
ATCCATACCACCAAAGTGTTTTGAATTGAAGCTTTATATGTAGAGCTTGTGGAAATGAAGGGGGTCCACAGGATTGGAGATTAACAAATTGCTGCCAGTAGAGTAAAATGTAGATCAATTTTGATTACAAGGTAAGTTGTCAAAATCTGAATTGTCAGGTTCCTTCATTCATACAAAATAGATCCATACCACTAGTGTTTTTAATTTAGACTTTTTATGTAGAGCTTATAGAAATGGAGTCATTTTCTCATTGCATCATTAACATTAAAATTTCTTGCAGCAAGGAAAAAAATTGCAGGTATATATAATTACTCTATTCAATTAAAGAAACAAATAATAATTTAGACTTCTTATGTCTGCCTTGCCATACCAAGCATTTGACTTCCAGGCCGCGGAAATCTAGGCGAATCATCTGACAGCTCATTTCGATTTCACATATTTTTCTACTTTCTTGTAGTTTTTTATGGAGATCTTCTATTTTTCAATGATAACTCCTTGAGTCTTCCATTTTTTCATGTACTTGGCGTAATTTTTTTACTTTTTTCAATTTTTACGCAAATACTTATTTTTGTATTGGAGTTTTTCTTCCTTTATTGTACCTAGCTGGACTTAGTAGCTCAGAATCTAAGCACAAACTAAGTAGCCTTATAGAAATTTCGTACTTATATGTCGTTTCGTACAGCAAAAAATGTAAATACACCGTAAAGGTAAACATTTCCGAGTAGATACTTGTAAATTTATGATTAGTATCAATTAAATGTAATTGTAGATGAGAAAAAAGTTACAAAAAATAGTAAAGTTAATAATATTTTTTTAAAAATCGTCAAATGATTGGTGGCTTTATGGAAATTTCGGGCACTGTAGGTTATTGACATTTACTGAAAGAACACTGTGTTTGTATTCTAAATGTGTTTTCGTGTAGTGCAACTTCTATTTCAGGAGTTCCTTCGGAATCCGATGATGAAGAAATCACTGTACAAAATAAACATGAATCCCAAAATCCTAGTGACAATTAATGTAAGAAAAATAATGGTCACAAACATACAATTATAATATACTTGTGTAATTTTTTTAAACTCCAACATTATCTACACGTATTAATTTTTGTAAAACTTAATTAAATAGTGTTGCGAGCACCTTTTCAATTACATTTCTATTGTACACATTTTTATTCTAAAGTTAATTGTTATTTATTAAAGTTATAATCAACAATCTCAACAATAAGTATTTTGTTCTCCACTTCAAGGGTAGTTTGTACCCCTTGGACGAGAATATCAGCCGATATAAAAATATACGTGTTTAATATATTTCCATGCTCTACCTGTGTATCGAATTTCATTAAAATCGGCATGTCACAGTTCGGCGATGATCTTTGTAACAAGAAAACTGTTTACTACTTCGAAATGTTACTTTGTTTACTGTACATACTGCAGTAGACAAATTAGTGCGTATCTAGACAGATTAACAGTTGATATGTTTATTACAATTACAGTTTTTCATAATATAACAAACCCAAATCAACCCTCGACAGAAGCATTCATACTCATTCACATCTGTTTTTCATGCACAATTTGCACTTGCATATTTCTTTCTTTTTGATTTTCCCTTTTCTCAAAATCGCCGATACTGTAACTTTTGCCTATCTAAAATTTACGACTTCGGGTTTTCTCTTTTATTCTATCCAATTTTCAAACATACACTCTGTTTCGTCCTTGCGCATACGTTTCACATGCCTTTATATTAGGGGGACCAGAAAGTAATTTCGTTTTTACAGATGTCAATACTTGCTTATCATTTATCAGGTCATTGTGTATCAATTGATTTTTATCGATCTGAGTTTGAAAATTTGCACACTGGATAGCAAAAGATTGCTGGTAAAGAGTGCTAACGTAATTGATTAAAAATAAAAACTTGTTATGAATTTATTTGTTAGAATTTAATGTAAAAGAAACGACATTACTTTCTGGTCTCTTAACTACTTTGTCTTTAAATATAATACTATCCACGGATTTTCTCAATTCAACTTACACTTAATTGGTTACTTGTAACCACGATCTACACTTCAGCGTAAAATAAGGTATTTTATAGCTTGCGATCGTAGAGTGTCGAAATGTTGAACATCATGTGTTTAACCGAAACCAAGTTGATAATCCTGAGAACTTTGAAAGGGCGTAACTATTGGATAATCGTGAAGCTTACATTAGAACCTTTCTGGAGTCGTAGAGCAATCTGTCGATCGATAGCAGCTCGAACGCTTCGAATACAGCAGCAGGTCTCGATTCTCATGGTAGATGCGAGATACCATCTAAGAGAACGTACCACACAAAGTGCTACAAATTTCATGCGAATCACGGAAACCGTTTGAATCTGATATAGGAGAAGGAAGCCTGGGTTTCGTCGTTTCCATTGAACGGCCCTCCGTGGCAGCTCTGTGTATCCATCGTGATTCGTTCGATCTCGACGAACAATTACAAGAGGCAGTAGTCGTTAGCCTATGCCCCCCGTTAGTGTGGGTTCCGTCACACCTGACTGGCCGCGCACACGCGCTCTGCCTTCATAGTCAACAGCGATTCGAATAATCACCGTGGAGAAATATCCTCTTTGTCATGGCGATTCGTGACGTTTCGTAACATCATCGATTCAATGGTCGAGAAAGACATGGAATTCCGGACCTGATTACACTAACTCGATGACACGGTAATCGAGGTTCCCTCGCTGTGTCACTATGTCCTGTCTAGAAATCACTCTCGATCGAACGAAATAGGTCAAACTCGCTTTCACTATCAAGTCGTGCAGCGTAATTCAAAATGCTCTTGCATACTGGACTCTAACGAACCAACGGGAAATTTTAATTTTCTCTTAAAAGCGGCTATCACCTTAGGGTCGATTGAGGATGTAAATAGTTGTACCAAAATATGTAATACTGATTCCAGGACTACACTCGACACGGAAAAATATATACAGTAGAACTATATAAATTGTATAAGTACTTTGATCGAAACTGAACCATCACCTAAATACATTTACGTTTATTTTTAACATAAAAGAAGGTCTACTTTATTCTTGTCTATTGAAGAATAAAAACGCCTGCACCTTAGAATATGTCGAATTTGAATGGCCAGCGTAATCTTAGTTATACAGAACTTTGCTAAGTTCGTTATGTAATATCATTAAAGTGAAACTATCTTAATCTAAAGATGTTCAGAACTCAATAATCCGTTACAGTTTTCCACGTTCATATTCGATGAGCGTTCCCAAAACAAAAGTCCCAGTAGGCCTTGATTGTCGTATTTTCATTGGCTACCACACTTGGGCCCAAAATCACTTGATTTTTGACATATTCCCTTGTTAATTTTCATAACGTCGACGTATATATATAAAGTAGTAAAAATAGAGTAGATATTATTTATATATATAATTTTTCAATAGCAAATACAACGAATAATTTCATTATTTGGATAAGGAGATACAATTACAGTAAATAAACATCACAAATGCGTGATTGTAGATTGCTTCCATAAGTAATATATTAGATAGACTGGAAAGTAATGTCGTTTCTTTTACATTTAAATTCAATCAATTTGTTGATAAATTTCTATTTTTAAGCCAAATATGTAATCGCCCTCGTTATCAACAGCCACCTAGTGTGCAAATTTTCAATGACCGATAAAAAGCAACGAGCTGTTGAGTGATAAACAAGGATTAAAAATTGCAAAAACGACATTACTTTTCAGTCTACCTAATATTATTTATATGTTTAGTATGGATGTAAGCTATTCATCATACCGTTTTAACATTATTATAATCACTCGAACGCTACCTCAATCACTTTTGCTAATGCAATTAAAGAGTTGAATGTTTTCTTATTTGAAGATTGTCTAGCAGAAAGATATTTCGTGTATGCCTTCACAATTAGCAAGACCATAAATTAACTGCTAACCTGACATTCTCTGTCTTTGCGTGACCTGACATTTTCGCTTCAAACAGAAACTATCATAGGACTGTATAATAGAAATGTTAGACGCGTACTATTTTTATTCAGAAACTAGAGTGAATCGATTCATGGAATGTTATGAAAGTGTTCATTAACAGCCGTTGAGGTCATACACGAAGTAAAAAGCACTCATGGTGAACAGCTGAGTGGAATTATTTAGTTACACTAGGTCAGTCTGTAGCAAGAATGATTGAAATACAAATGTACTTGTAACTTAGAAGCAAGGTCAAACAAGATTAATGTTTATAGGAATTTCTTTGATTACTTCTACAAGACAGTCTCGCCGTTCTGTATACTCATACCTAGGCACGTGCTTCAACAAATCTCTTATGAAATGTAATATTGTTACAATTGTTCAATTGCGTTCGATATTTCAAAGTTAAGTAATTCAAAATGTTCAGTGTCAAACAGCAATTATTTGCAATAATATGGAATTCGTGACATTAACGTTTGGTACAGTGTCTTATGTGATTTCAATAAATTGTAGGTATTGTAAAAATTATGAAAAGTAAAAATTTCGTGTTCTGTAAAATGGAACATTTTCTTTTCTTCTGAAATTTTGCATTCCTGGTAAAGCACATAATTGATCGTGACATCGAAGAAAAGACATTGACTGTTACTTGACATGATTTTTGTCGTTTAAATAAATTGAAATAAACAACTTCAACTAACGTTTTAAATATAAATATTATATTTATGTTGTAATTGTAATTTATAATTGTATTTATTTTAATGCTCCCTCAAGGGGTTCGCATGGCTCCATCTTTCCCATTTACATATTTTTACAAATTTTTCTTCTTATACCTAACCTTAAGATTATCCTTATCCTACCTTATTCTGTCCTAAAAACAAAAACACAAAAGCAACCTGAGCAGAAAAACACAAAAAAACCGCAAAAAACGCAAGCCACGCAAGAGAGTATTTATGTTGTATTATATTATATTATTATATTATATAATTGTATTATATTCTGTATAACTGTATTATATTATTATATTATATAATTGTATTATATTCTATACAGTGTGAGTCTTCTAACATGATGACCTCAAGTAACTCGTAAGGTATTCGCTGTACAACAAAATCTTTCAAACAAACACTGCTGTAATCTGTTTTTTATTTCCTTACCTTTTTATTGATATATTAGGATCACCTTCAGTTTTTTAAATGGAATGTCTAATATTTTTTTCGAATTCGGATACATCATCAAATCTTCTATTTAAACATTTTATTTAAAAAAACAGAGTTGACTTTCATATCTCCTCTATACTTCCACCGATAAAATGAAACGAAACAACTCGAAATGAAACAACTCTTGTTCAACACTTTTTTTCTATCGCTAAAAGTAATCGAAATATTCAGGTGGCCTGTTTTAAATGCCTCACTTTGCATATTGGAATCACAAATGCGGTAATACTTCTACGAGTAAAAAATTCCTCATTTCTTTTGTTTTTATTCTTCTTAATTCATTTTATTCCTTATTATACTACAGGAAATAGTGACACGAGGAGTACGATTATTATGGAAAAATGGGTCGAATCAAAATATTATCCTTATTAATGATTTCAAAGCAACACATTTAGAATAGGAAATAGAATCTTCAGCACACTTGACCTAACATTTCGTAATACAAGACAATTCCAGAATTGGGCGGTAGTCATTTTCCAACTATAATAAAAAATAATACAAATCGCTAAAAAAATCAATTTAAACTCGTGCTTCGATGAAAATATGGCTGACAAAAATATATCATGTCGAAATAAGCGTGGTCGATTAAACATATCAAAATATTTAAGGAAAAGTGACTATGTCAATATTTTTTGTATCTTATGTACATTGATCGAACGCCCGTTTCTAAGTTGTCGAATTTCTTGCAGAAGCTACGAGAAAACAACGAGGAAGAAAAACGCCGTAAGCGAAAGTACAGAGCGTTCAAAGGTCGACCAGAGGAAGCAGACATTGCAGGGTGGATCGCATAGGCCTAGGGCTCCGGAGATTCCGATGCCTCTCGCGGAGGTAAACGAGAGAAGAGGAACGAATAAACTGTGAACTGTTACCGCGTGCAGTATAGTTCCCAGGCAATTCTATGAATACGAAATACGAAGTCGGTCGGTCGGCCGAACCGGCGCACCGTACATACACTGCCGTTTCGTTCAATCATCTTAGACTTAGACACGCCCGCCATGTTGGCTTTGCATAAGCTCGGCCGCGAGCTTTGTCTATCTCACTCGAGATGACGACGCTCGTCTCGAGTACCAATGACGTATGAAGATGCACGTGCATGGCTGTGCAAACACGCAAAGATTGCTTTTCCTACGGGAAAATCATGGGTTACGTCGCTACTTTCTCGATAATTATTTAACAGGTAAACATTATTAAGAAGAGCATTACTGTAGTTCATAATTTAAATGGCTGATCGAGTATTGTAGCCACCAAGTGACTGCAAGAAATAATACTGTGAAACGATTGATAGAGTTAATGAAAATCTCCTTATTCGGTGAACAAATATAAATTGAATCTAATATGGAAATAGTATCAACCAAAGTATTTATATTTCCGACAATACATTTTTAGAATATACGTATAATATCTACTATGATTATAGGAAAAGTTGTATATTATTTAAAATATTATCCTCCTACACGATTTCAGAGCAACACATGTGATTTATAAATGGGATTTTCAGTGCAACTGACCTAACCTTTTGTAATGTAAATATTTCCTTTAATTATGAATATAAAACAATCCCCGAATAGTACTACTAGATTTCAGTAAACTCGAAATTTTGTGTAATAATCAACAGAAAATCGCTTGAGAAGGTATCCTGAATTAGGAGGTCTAAAAGAAGCGGTTATTCGTGAGTTTTTTTAGGATGGAAAAAAATAATTAATTCTATCGAACTTTTTATCCTATTTTCATACATATTTGAGTAGTTTGTACAAATTTTTTCAACAAGAAATATTCAAATTGAGTTGACTGTGACGCACATTTGTAGAGCACCTCTCAATTAAAACTTAAAACCTCCTATCGGCTGGAAAAATGCAGGTCGCAATTTTGGTTTGACACAAAAAAACCAACAGAAATTTTCATTTTCATACATTTCTTTTCTATGTGAACTGAAAAAATTCATACAAAAAAAATTTAAAACAACTTTTTTATCAATTCAAGGTGATTTTTTTCACCCAAAGAACTCGTTCTTTTTTTCAAACTTGCAGTAATTTCACATTTCAGCATTTTTGCGGGTTTTTCTTAGTTCACATAGAAGAAAAATATATGAAAATGAAAATTTCTTTTGGTTTTTTGTGTCAAACAAAAATTACGACTTAATATATACGATTTAAAAATCTTTAAAAGAACAGCATTATTTTTACGATCCTTTTGCGTGACTGTCTGTTATTTCCGTAATTATTCATTATATCCGAAAACGTTCAGTCATAAAGGATTGAAGGAAAGAGCCCGCTTCTCTAGGTTTTTCCAATGCAAAGTCAGGTACCCACTGGAATTACATTTTTTGACCGATAATTTCCTACCTGTAATTTGAATACGTCAATGCTTCTGAATACAGGGTGTTCCATTTAAGTTAAAATTGTACAAAATCTCAAAAACATGTTCCATGTCATAAAAAATGTTGTATACAAGAGTTGCGCATCTTGCGAACTTATTTCAAAGTATCTCTATTCTGTCCTTGTAGAATTATACATGCTAATTATATCTGCTATTGTATTTCTGCTTAAATGAACTATGGCGAATAAAAACTAGTTGTCGATGATTAAAAGGAACGTTCTTAATTTTCCAAATCATTTTGACGATAAATGATAGTGCACCGATCAACCTGTACGATAATACTGGTCACTTGGTACTAAATTCGTTACAGTCTATTCATGAGCAATCATTACCTCTCAAATTGGACATTTCCAAGCAAATCAACAAACACTATTTATAATTATGCAGCAAAACGAAGTATCACAATTTCTGAATATTTTCATGACACATAAATTTCATATAATTCTGTAAATTAACCATTTTTATAATACATGTCTATGAAAACAATACGTTGTCTATAGAGAGTAAGAATTTCAAATTCGTACTATGTATAAACAAAAAAGATACAAAGCTTCAAAGTTAAACACACCTTATTGTTAGTGTTCGAATATTTTTCCGATTCATCGTACAATGCGTTCAGGTAGCATATTTTCTAATTCAGCCCTGGCCAACACGCGGCCTGCCATGTGAACTGTGCGGCCCGCCGGATGATTTAGAATTTCTATTGAAACTTTTGTTTCTCGTTGTATATGTGCAAAAAATATTGAATAAATAAAAATTTGCATGTGTCATTGCTATAACGCGCAAGTGCGATTACGATCTCCAGTTCTATATCTGAAAAAAACATCAAGAAAGTAAAAAAATTACGCCAAGCACATGAAAAAGTGGAGAGCTCAAGGAGTTATCATTGAAAAATAGAAGATCCCCATAAAAAACTACAAGAAAGTAGAAAAATATGTGAAATCGAAATGAGCTGCCAGATGATTCGCCTAGATTTCCGCGGCCTGGAAGTCAAATGCTTGGTGTGGCAAGACAAGGTATTATTAGATCATCAATATCCATACTTTCTCTCTCACAGACTTTTAGGTAATTTGTCAATTTAAAACTCTGACAATATTATGAGTACACTTTCATTGTATTGCGTTTTAAAATCTTTCTAAGGTCATTCATCGAGACCAATACCTTTACTCTACCCGTGTAAAGCTGGCCCTACCTATATGAAAAAGTCGAAATTTTCTTTTTGCATACGTTTGCTCATCGATCGCTCACGTTTGCTCATCGTTTGCTCACATTTGCTCAAGTGAAGTTTTCGTTTGTCCCTCTTTAGTTCAAAAGCTACACGCGATTGAAAATTTTGCCAAGTGTGAAGGTGGCCCCACCTAATTTTAATCGCGTATATCTTCTGAACTAAAGAGGGGCAAACGAAAATTTCACTTGTGCAAAATGCATATACGCGGTGACGGATAATTTTTCATGTAGTTGACGCTGAGACGCTACCGCGTCTCTAGATCTGTAAATTTATTGAAATTGTAATATTTTATATTTTAATTACTTACTAGTAAAATGCCACGAGGAAAATTGTTAACCAGTGAAGAAAAGGCATCCATTGATGCTTATAGGGATATGGGATGTTCTAATCGCATAATTTCAAAGAAAATTAACCGATCACGTACTGTTGTAAAAAATTATGTAAATTTAGGTAAAAATTGTGGCAAAAACCATCCCAAAAAGGGAAATCAAAAGTTGACCAAGAGACAGCATTCATTATTAATAAGATCTGCATGAAAAGAATTGAGAAGTGCAACACAACTTTGCGTTGAATTAAATTTACCACTAACTGCAAGACGCGTACAACAAATTTAAAAAAATTCCAAACGATTCCACTGGACAAAAATGGTACAGAAACCAGCACTCAAAGCCGAACACTTAACGGGCTCGTCTTGATTTTGCAAAAACACACATGTCCTGGTCCACACAATGGGAATTTGTTATTTTTTCTGATGAAAAGAAATTCAATTTAGACGGGCCAGAAGGTTTTAAATATTACTGGCATGATTTAAGGAAAGAAAAATACATAACAATGAGTCGTAACTTTGGTGGTGGTACATTAATGATCTGGGCTGCATTTAAAGATACCAATCTGTCGCATTACTCCTAAAATGAATTCTGAAAAATATACAGAATAATTAGACACAATTTTAGTACCATTTATTGAAGATATATTGGACACAATAACTTCATTTATCAACACGATAACGCTGCCATCCATAGATCAAATTACACGAAGCAGTGGTTAGCTCAAAAAAATATCAAGATTTTGACATGACCAGCTTGTTCCCCAAATTTAAACCCAATAGAAAATCTTTGGGGGATACTCGCGAGGAAAGTTGATGGCAATCGTAACCAATACAGTACTGTTAATGAATTATGGAAAGCGGTGAACGAAGCATGGGCATCTATTCAAGAAGGCACACTTCAGAGTTTCATTTCGTCAATGCCCCATCATATTTTCGAATTTATTCGAAGAAATGACAGTTCTACTAATTATTAATGAAGAAATAAAAAAGATCTTACTGTTAATTTTGAACATGCTTATTTAAAAAGTATATGGCTTTATAGAAATTTCACAGTTTATTTTATATAAAATTATATATTAACGTTTATATCTTCAAATAAATATTATTTCTATTATCTCAATCTATATATATAAGCCTAAAATGAAATCATACTCAAATTTATCATAAGTACAGAATAATTATAAGATATTACCAAAAAACGTGGTGGCTTTATGGAAATTTCGGGCACTGTATAAATGTACACAAGAATGACGTACGTGGCAATAACAAAAGCGCATCCCACTTTATGAAACACATTCAATCACCAAGCATTTGCCATAGACCAAGAACTGGTAGAGTCGAAATGATTCAGAGGGCGGGTAACGAACGTGCTAATAGGAAGGTTGCATTGCACAGTTGGTTTCAGCGGTACATATTGCGAAATACGGAAAAAGGGCTACTGGGCTCGAAAGCAAGTTAAGATTACCGATGACTTGGTGGCCCCTGTTAGGTGAGATTACAGGCCGGGACAGCACCTCATCTGGCTAGGGTCATAAGTCCCGTACCTGCCCGGAAACGCATTTTCCTACCGTGTATCGCAGCTCTGTCTCCTTTTGCGTTATGCACGAGCCCGTGGGTATCGTTTGCACATTAGCCACGATATTACGATCTTAGCTTACGAACTAGTTATCGTACTAGGGCCAGGCATCTACGAAATCACACAACGTAATAACCACCGTACCGTTACCAGCCAGAATAAATGAAGCAACAGGCAAAGGGGATTACGAACGTCTGCCGGGAAGAATAGCTGGATTCGTCGTCTCGTTAATACCTGTGATGCTGTTCCTTTGTTGCCGTCGAATAATAGTCACAACTATTACGCATCTAGATTTGGATAACGAGTTACCTAACACTGGGGGACTTTCCATCTGTTCCCTTGAAAATTTTTATGATATTTGGAGGGACGAGCCTAGGTTCGAATGGCGACATTGTGCAAAATATTTGATCCAACGGGAACTGTTGTAGAAACAATTAAGATTTTATACATATAAGGGGTGATTAAATGTATGGAATAATAAACCAGAATTTGTTTTTCTGCGAACAAAAATTTGGAGTTTTATTATAGTTAATTACGTTATTTACATTATTTACATTATTTACATTTTACCTGTGAACAAAAAAACAACAATTAAAGTTTATATAATATCGTTTCTTTTGTTCACCGACTTTCGCGACTTGAACAATCTATATTATTTAATCTGTTTATCTATTCGCACGTGTCGATTACATAACCTCTCTTTTACCTGTTAATTACTTTTAATTATGCCCTCTAATGAGAGGAATTCGAAGGCCACGCGGAGCGCGGCAAATTCAAAATAAAGAGAATATATTTTCTTTACATACATAAAATTCTGCAACCATTTTTCAAGGAATAGTAAAATGAAAGGTACTAAACACAAATGTGTATCCGTGTATCCAGGTTCCATTCTTCAACTTTATTTCGAATAATTACATTTCATTGACTTGAAAGATTTCACTTAAAAAAATGGCGGTGACCTTGACACAATTGCAGCATCTGGCCTCTTAAATTTTCTACTTTTCTCCTATAAGATTTGTTTGTATCGACAATAGTTTAGGCACTATCGCTCTGTAACTGTTTAGCTGTTCCACGCGGTACATATACCTTTGTAGTAAATTATCGATGGTCCTAGTCCTCTACAAGTTATGTATAGGCACAAGAATTAAATTTCATACTAAACATTTGTATAGTAAATCTTACCTTAAGAGACAAAGTTATTATAAAATATTATTTGAATATATTATTATTTAGAGTTCAATAGATTATTGAAGATTTTGAATAATAAATTTTATTTAGTTGGTAAATTTACTGTCAAATATTATTCGAATAAATCATCATGTATGATTTAATAATATATTGACTTATTTAAACAGTATTCATACAAGTTCAGTAGGAATATGTAAAAATTGTTTGCTTTCTAAATTTTCAATAATTCACGAGTATTCAACCATATTCGAAGAGTAATTTTGAATAATGATATAAAAATCCTCAAATTATTCGAATAGTTACAGACCTTATTCAAAAATGTAATGTTTCAGCAGTTGTTGATTTTAAACGATTTCATAAAAGATATTCATTTTTGAAAGATATCATTGCACATTATCCGCGTACGTATAAAGGCACACTTCTATCGCTCTACGCATTTGACATACAGAACTCGAGTAGGAGCAGCTCAAGCATACTTAAGGAGAGCCTAGCAATCGTCGAGCGCGTTCCTTGAGGCTGAGACTGTGCTTACTTAATAGTCGCCATTATTCTGGCGCCGATGGATGAACGGCTAACCCTGTTAGGCTGGAAGGCGTTATCAAGCCATTGGGCATTTCTCTCTATTCGTGGAAACAATATTGGTATTACACGAACGCAAGGTGATGTTCATTCCTAGTGCTGCGTTAACTGTGATCTATGACGTGAACCCTCGCGATAGAGTATTGAGCCATCAAGACATGTACACGCGCGATAATGCCATTGGGGTAATAAATAGATAACATCATGGACAGTTAGACGGTCATTTACGTGCATGTTGCATATTATTGGTAATATGAGTTTTGTACAGTGGTTTCAAAAAGTTTCCGTGCAACGCATTTATGATTATTTTATACTGCATCATTCGGACAATAATACGAATAACAGAACATTCGTATATTTTTAATTACTTGTATGTGATAATAATTAACAGGAAGGATGATGATCTTCTTATTAGTTTCCTATTAAAATGAAATTTATTTTGTCAATGTCAGGAACAAATACATTTCCGTACTTTGTTGAAAATTTCAAAGTATTGTAAACAAACAAAGTTAGTACACATTTAGAGTGGATTTCATATGATAACTCTACGCTATCAAATATAAAAGATAGACTTTGTAAATATAAAGTACTATGAAAATATCAGCCGCAATTTCTGAATTAATTGTTAAGTCAAGAAAAAAGAGTCTTGAAACGAATAAAAAAAATTGTAAAGTAAATAAACAACGATGGATTTTTCTCGCAAACTTCGCAAAAATTGCCGCAGAGTATAAACTTTTCTGCACAAATTAAAAAAAAAGCGAAGTCTCTACGATTTTTTTTGGCAGAAAATATTTGGTTGTGAATGCGTATGCGTGCGATTGTGCGTCTATTTAAAGCATTTAAACATCTAAGTATATTAATAAATTGTAGAATATATACAATTTTTTAAGAATTTGTTCTGTAATCGTTAGACATTTGAAAGATGAGAGTTCAGTGTTGTATACTTAAACACATGCACTGAAACTGTTCTTGTTTAAGTTTCATAGAATATCACTTAGAGATTGACTTTTATAAATGGACAGAAAGCTCTAGTACACCCACACATTTTCTTATCATGTTCTCAATCTGTTATTTCTGTGAAAATTTATTACCTAAACTGGTGCAAAGATATTTTACGCCGTTGAACAATTCAATCTTTTAGATATGTGATTCTATTTTTCTTGTTTTAGCTATATATATATTTCTGGCTTGTATTTTTCTGGTGAGCATTATGACCTCTGTCTTGGAAGTACATAAAGCTAGCTGTCATTTTGCCAAGATTGAGCTTCGCGATCGTTTCCAGGTACATAAATAATGGGTGTCGCAAAATTAAATCAATATAAATCAGTAAATCAATACCACTATAAACAAACTGATCGACATATTCTTCTTCGGATCAATAGAAATTTTCACAAGTTTAAGAAAAGCGAGGATATTTGCAGAATTAAATAAACTGTTAACAGGTATAATAGAATTTCACGATGAATTTGTTTAGTAAGGGAGTGACGAGTCTAGCGACTAGGCACTTATAGAATGATTCCTGTCGATCTAATCTCTACCAATGGGTAATCGCATTAACGAATCTCCCATTACGTTGACTTTATAACCGAACGCGGATTTCGAGGACCCTGATCGAGAGGGAGATGCAGGTGACGCGATAGCAAGTGATTCGATAGGGATGTTATTCCTTTGACCAGGCTTAACGGAGCATGAAAAAGTACGTTGGGATGTGAAACTACCCCTTGTACATGGGGGTAAGAAGTCACGTGGGAACGAGGGTTAATTAAGACTGGATAGAAGGCATGCCCTCTCCCCTTCCGCCGCTCGTCATGCAAAAATCACGACACTTGACTATTGTTGGCGCTCCTTTTTACTACCGTTGCTTTTTTCTGCTTTAACCATTCTACAGGAGAAGTACCTTCTATGCACACGCATGCCTGCGTCTGTCGAGATATTATCGTGTCTTGTACAATTCCGAGTGACATTATGCGCGGCAGGGGTAAGGTTCCGTTGTACCTGGTATACGTTTAGGGGTTGCCTCGGAATAGACTAATTACGCTTGTTCGTTCGGCTACCGACTCGAATCCCAGCAATGATTTAATCGGCGGCATTCTTATGGCCCGTGTCACACGACCACTTGCATGAAATACACGTTTCTGTCGTTCAACGGATGTCTTTATTGCAAGATCGGAGCGTACTCACGACAACGAACTTGTCTCCCATTGAATATTTCATCGTATTCAGATTCGCAGGGAATGTACTCGCCTCTCTTATTTATCCTCACCCATTTATCTTCCGCCTTGGTGTTTAGCTCTAAGATCTTGTTCGTTGACAAATTACAGTTTGGTCAGTTTTTGTTCGTGGTATTGTTCACCGATATTCGTACCTGTTTACAATTTTTACCATAGAATCCCCTTCTTTGTGGTACTTTGTAGATTTTATCTTGACCAAAGGTTCAGATTGTAGGGTATTAAACATATTGGACTTCCATACCTAATTGTTATTGCAATATACAATTTTCCAATGCAGAAGTGTGAGTATACTTTACGATTTACATTATTTCATGTAATAATTCTTATCTTGTAATTCTCCTTCCTTTTACTTACTTTCGTTTATTTAAAAGTTGTGTACATAATTCGTATGTATTACTTTTGAAGAGTCTCTATCTGACGGAAGAGGACCACATTCATACTCACCAATGGCTAACATCCCTCTATCGTCTAACGAAGAGGTGAGATGATATGTTATATACTTCGTTTTTTATTGTTGAAAATTTTGTAACATTTTTCCTGGAAATTTGAATATTTGAGCCTGACTCACTGCCATTTCTAGAAGAAAGTCCTTTCGATTTTCTTTTTCGTTAGACGATAAGGATATACAGTGGGTGTAGAAAGTATTCGTACACCGCTCAATTTCTAAAAAAAACTATGTGAAATTGTAGTTTATAAGCTTCTTTTTTATAAACAATGATATTTGATATATTTTTGGAAATCTCTAGAATGGATACCGTACAAAAAAAAAAACAGTTATTTATGTAAGTTGCGAAATTAACAAGAAAAAACATAAATCTATAGAAATATAGAAGCAATAAGTATTCGTACAACTGTTTAATTTTTAAAACTTCACTTCTCGATTACTTCCCCAACCTATTTGGGATATCAATATTATTAAATGCATTTAATCTCCTTGTTACATACGGCATTATCAACATTACGACGACTCAGCACACTTAATTGTACCCAAGAATGTTACTTTTCGAACAGCTTAAATTTTGTTCGGCATTCTTTGCATACTCATACTGCCTACTAATATTCTTAGTTATTCTTATCGATCATTGGTTGGATATTCCAGTTAGCGAATATTCCATAGGAAAGGGAAATAGCTGCGTCAAGTTCTTTAATGATTTCTTTAATTATACTTTGATCGATTGGTTTCACTGTATAAGATGTGTCAAAGTTTATATATAGTAAAAAAAAAAATATATTACTAATTTTCAATATGTGCGTGTGTAATACTTGTTGATAATGATTGAATATTTTAATATCGAATAATTGAAGAAATAGTTAATGCTTAACTACTACAAACAATTTTTGATAATATACAGCTTTGGATCCACAAGATTGATTTAATTCTCTCCACAATAATTCGATCGTTATTAATTTAATTTAAACTTCATGACCAACTATCTATATATGTTAACATCAAGGACAAATGTAATATGCACCGTTAACCAATTGTTAACTGTTCTAAAAAATTTCAAATGTTACCACTTGTTGAATTTGATGGATTACTGTATCGTACGTATCAATTAGGTGGAAATAAAGTAACCTGCACCCCTCAGCAAATCGTGCAGCAAAAAAAGGCTTGTTATTACGAGAGTTATTAGTTGACAGTGCCATCGATCATGAAACATCCTGTAGAATTCCATGGCGCGGCAAACGCTGTCGCGTATCGCAGTCGATTTTGCCAGGTGGTTGGAGTCGCGGCGGAGCTGAATCAAGATGCGTCCCCGAGTGCCAATTAGATGGCCGTTGACGTTTCGTCCTGTGGGCTTGACAAGCCAGCACGCGGTAGGGGATGCAAGCCACTTGTCCGGCAATGTTCCCGCTCCCTTTGTCCCTTTGATCCTCGGTGCATGTTGCCGCGTAATGCGGTGCTGAAACACCGCCCCGTACACGACCACCCCAAAAGTCCTCGAGCCGATCGCGATCTTTGGGCGCACGTCCGGAACCAGAAAATAATGAACCCGCATTAGGGGCTGCGAGCAGCGTAGCTTACGGATCGGCGTATAAAAGAATTGATTCCGGTCGGGGGAAATTGAACGGTGGAGCGAAGACGCAGGCGCTGCGCCGTCGACGAGCATTGTGCGCGGGGAGTCAAGTGGCGCGGCTCAAAAGGAAACCACACGCATTTTTTTCAAACACCAACGAACATCTCAAAATGTCGAACCGGATTTCTGCTGATTCTATGTGTAGCGAAACGGAAGAAAAGAATGGCGGGAAAGCTCGTTGCAGCGCCGAAGATCGCGAAGACATTCAGAAATGTTAAGGGATCTTTCTATCCGAAACATATTTCAACACTGTTCGAAAAGGTCTCTTACTCTAGAATGTTAAAAGGACGTGGTCCTTCGTGAATTCTCTTACTTTAGCACTTTACCATACCGTTATCAAACTTTGTACATTTGTTTATACATATGTAAGGAAAATATATTTTCCAAAACTTGAATTTTGCCGCGCTCTGCGGTGCGCGATTGAACGAGGTTAGAGATAAAAGGACACGTGTTTTAGTGAGGTGAAGTTACGAGAAATAAATTTCGTTAAAAGTAAGGAAAGGAGAGGAATTTACATCCGGCAATAAAAAAACTTTAATTGTCGTTTTTCTACTTTTCAGGTAGGTTGTAAATATTGTAAATAATGTAAATATCCTAATAAAATAAAGATCTTATACATACTTAAAGTAAATATATACTTCTCTCATAAAAACGTATTAATTTTGTCATGAAATGTGTTAGCCTGACCACCTACAAAAAACATGGAATATCGCGGAATTGTCGATATTATTCTTGATTTATAACACAATGAGACATATAGTCCAGTGGGTCAGTTACGCCAGAATTAATTAGTGGAGGTCTCTAAAAAGGGATGAAAACAGCCCCCAAAGTTGGAG
Organism: Hylaeus anthracinus; assembly: GCF_026225885.1. Classification (NCBI taxonomy): domain Eukaryota; kingdom Metazoa; phylum Arthropoda; class Insecta; order Hymenoptera; family Colletidae; genus Hylaeus; species Hylaeus anthracinus. The sequence continues at coordinate 15,037,882 of NW_026534344.1, read as the reverse complement.
GTGAAAACCATGTTTTTTTAAATATCTAGAAAACTAGAGGAGCTAGGACAAAAATTTTTTCTTTAAATATGCGTTCTTGAATGGGTAATTTATTTATGCTAGAAGAAATTGTTTATTTATTTATTTAAATAATTTATTTAAAAAAAAATTTTTTTTGTTAATTTATGTTCCTATATATTGTTTCTTATTCATGAAAATTTATATGTGTAAACTACAGGTTAAAATTAAGGATACATGTTTTTGAAAATTTTGATTTTTACCATATAACAATAATTATATTAAATGGGGAATTCCTTCTTTTGCGCTAAAAATGTGGCTTCTTTATCATTTTTTTTCTCATAAAGTATGCAAGATTATGTATAAATTTTTATGGGGAAGGATCTGACTTTGGTCACTTTCCTGTTCCTAATCATTGGCAGTCGCTACAAATGCTTCTAAAAAGTTGGTTGTATACCTTTATCGAAATCGAGTGAATCTCTTGGAGACATTCTTCACAGCTCTTGTTAATACTTTCAATATTGTAACATACAAGTAACCACTAAAATTGCGAAAAAATATTCATAATCAAATTCACCGCTGACATAATATATTGTTGCGACGGTATGAAGATGCCGCACTACAGTTCCGAGTTACATCGTCGCAACGGTGTGAAGATGTTGAGACGATGTGAAGTTGCGGAAACGAGTTCCCGGGCTTCCGGTTGCCAATAAGCGGCAAACTTTTAAAATAGAAGAGAGCGATTTGAGAACTCAAAGAGAGAAGACGTTTCGTTACAAAATTATCGTTGTATCATCGTTATATTGTTTAAAAGTTATAGTTTGTTAATAAACTTTATATTTAATTAAAATGAATTCCCGTCCTTCAACCCCCCATCGTAACAATATCAACATCCTCGTAAGATCGATAAATGTCGCATGTCAATATTGGTTTGAACTTTTGTTATTTTCTCGCAAAATAACTCTTCCTCGAGCATATTGAGCGCTTCGCCCCTTGAGCTCTAGCAGTGATTAATCTTAATCGGCTCCTGGTAGCCTGTATCGGCGTATCATGAATTTGACGAGCAACCCAGCCAAGAGTTGGGATGTCTTAGGTACAAAGCAGAACACGAAGAGAAGCCCAATAAGCATTCATGTATGCCAAGATGTATCCGGGCTTGACCTCACCCTCACCCACATGATAACGCGAACCTGTCGTCTCAGCGGTAGAAACCAAGCAAAAAGGAAGAAATAAATTCTGACAAAAGCGGCGCTCCTCTATTCATCTCCTCGGCAGACTTTTTCATATGTTAAATGTCTTGTGCCCCGTGAAAGGGGACCGAGAAGACTCGCGAGCGAGGCGTGATACTGAATCAAACGTCTCGTAATAAAGGATGCTGCGATCTCAAAGGGCCGTGGGATCATTTTTGTATGTCGTTCGTGTTTGCGTCCTTTCGCCCCGAAGAAAAAAATCGAGAAAGCCGCGGAGAGGACACGTGAAGAAGGAAGGAGGCCTTCGATACAACAGAAACTTAACGAGCGGATAGGGATGCAATCAGGGTTGCTCAATAGATGAAGATACAATTGTCGGTAACTTGGGAAATATTTGTATTGTGAAGTTGGAACCCGTTCGATAGAGTGATCTTCGAAGTCAAACATTGTTCCAATTTCGTCGTTCTTGCGCAGCTAACTTTTAAAGTCATTCAGGAAATATGTAAGCTTTTGACGAACCATTCACAAACTATGTCGCCAGCTGTTAATTTGTCTGATATTAAATATTAAATGTAGGACAAAGTTATGTCTGCGATTTTAACTAACAATGAATTCATTTCAGTCTGCAGAATTTCAATATTACAAGTCTTTTGTATTTTCAAGGTGTTGGTATTAATGTGTCCAGAATTGTATTTGTTGTAATTGTTTGATTGTTTGATTGTTCGATTGTCCCTACAAAAATTGAACCTAAATAGGAATTTATTTTATTCTAAAAATATTATAACATGAATCTTACTTTCAATCTTTTTTATATTCTTGCAAATTGTTTGCATTTTGTAGGTTCTTGCACATTCAAATTTCTTATAAATGCACAAAGATCCGCAGTCTAGTTATAACCCTAAAGGTTAATTAGTAAGTACGATAGCATCAACCAAAGAGCATTCTCGATCTTGCATTCTTTTCGTATTAGAACTACGAAAGAGTATCATGGAAACCAATGGAATGATTTGCTTTTGCGTTAGGGAAGATACAATAACTGAAAAGTAGTACTGGAAATGATTTGAACTGTTTTCGAACTGACGACAGAGATGGGCAAACCCTAGGCTTCGAATAAATCTGAAGTTTGTCGATATGTATGCCAGTGACCGTGATCGTTTTGAAAGCCCTCGGTAGATGGACGTCGAAGACTTGCAAGCATTGCTTGATCAAGTCTCCGTGGAACACGAAAGAGCTTGCAGTGCAATCCAAAAAAAAACTGAAACAGTTAATTAATAGCTGGTCGCGACAAACGGCAACTGACTCGCTTGAACGATGTTATTCAGGAAAAAAGACCATACCGTGGACATGGACGAAGATCGATCATTCTACTGCGTGACAACGCTCGGCTCCACGTGACTGTATCAATCAAGGAAACGAGCAACCTGTTGCACTAGGAATCTTTGCTACATCAGTCTTATTTAATAGACATCGGAACTTCGGATTATCATTTGTTTAAATCGATGCACCACTCCTTGACAGATCATCACATTCGCACTTTCGCTGATGTACAAAAAATTCATTGATAATGTTATTCACTCAAAACCAACGTCATATTTTGAGCAATGGATTTTATAATTTATCCAATCGATGGAGTACGAGGTGTAATCAAAAAGTAAGGTGACTTTTTGAATTTTGTGGGATACTTACAGTCGATTTTCGTTTTCTTTTTTTTTTATGTAGATGCATTCGTCCCGAACAAATATGTCCACAGTTACAGCTGTATATCATTTTTCGTTTGCTTTTGAGAATCATAAAGCGTAGAAGTGTTTTGCTTGTTCGGCGATTTTCTGCTATCGCAAAAAATGGATCAACGAATTTGCATCAAATTTTGTGTGAAAAATGGAATTAAGTGCTCCAAAACACTTGAAATGTTGATAGTGGCATACGGTGAGTGTACTCTGAGTAAAAAAAATGTTTATAAATGGTACAAGCTCTTCCAAGAAGGCCGATATAGATTTCCACAAGTAAAGAAATTTCGGGAGAAATCGGTTAACACTTTTTTCCAAATCTAATAGATGCCTTGTTGCGAATTGTAGCACAATTAACAGGCGCTAAAATATTTAATAATCAACTCTGTTCTTTCAATACTGTATTCGTGTTGAAACCCATATAAAATGTGTAATAAACGCAGATGGAGAGAATGTAAGTGATAATAATATCAATCACACCAAAAATAAAGAGCGATGTTAGAAAATGGCCATTTTTGATACTCCGTGGAAAAGGAAAACGTTTGCCTATATCTGCACACCGTAAGCAATCAGAAAATAACTAGTATGTATTCAATATACAAAGTGTTTTGTTTAAATCGGAATGGTTAAATTTCTCATAAAAAAATCAAGCTATCAAAAAAATGTTATTACGAAAGTTATGTGATTTAAAGGAATAAATTATATGGAGTAAATAATTTTGCTGTAAGTGAAATTCTGGTGGAGAATTAACAAACAAATTAATTTTTTAAACAGAACTTTAAATATTTTTATCTATATTATGATAGTATTTGTTTAAAATTTGTTGCCTAAATGTCAAAATGTCATAGGAAATGGACATGTTCATAGACAGATTGAAAAGGATCAGGTTCATTTCCTTTTTAGAGGGCTGCATATACTTTTCTAGGATTCTTGAATGCATTAAAAAGAACATTCGTTACGTAACGACTAATATGTTCAGTAAAATTAATGACAGGAAACGTATATGAAATAACGAAACGCAAACGAAATAAATGATAGCAAACGCATTAAACGTAAAGATTGAAACAAAGACTTCTTTTAAACCACAGACATAGGAAAGCCCGCATACAATTTGCTCAATATCGCGTTCTATAGAAAAAAAGTGGAGGTGTGTAATTTGTATCGAGGATACAAAATTTATTTTGTGTGAATCTAACGAGTGTAATTATTATTTTCATGATTCGAGGAAAGAGGAGAAATCTTTGAGTCGTCGATAAATGGCCTGTCGATGTGACGGTGTGGGCCAGTATTGAATATCATGATAGATATACAGTTTTTAATCAGGCCGTAAAAATAGAGAAAAATGTATGAAACTACTACAATCCAAACACGCGATACACATTGTAGGCAATAATTACACTTTCCAGCAGGATAATGCTGCAATATACATTGCAAATTCGGTTAAACAATTTATTATTTCTAAAAATAAAACAATTTTGAATTGGCACGCCTGCAATCACGACATCAATATTGTCGAAAAAGTTTGGGTTGATTTATCATGGATGAAAATATAGTGATGTTAACGAATTGAAAAATAATATTATTAAAAATTCGAGTCCATTAAAACACAAACGTGTAAAAATATTACCCGAAATAATTCCAAAACGTTTATTAAACACTGTACAACAAAACGGTGGTTTTATTAAATATTAATATCGTATCTAATAAAATATTTTGCTCAAATAATTGTCAATAATTTTCTCAGTAACGTTCTACAACTTTATCTGACTAAAATCAGTTCATGTTTCAATTTTATCCTCTAATTCATTTGTTATGTGGTATATCGTACAATCTCAAGTTTTGATATGCTTATTTTAGGACATGACTACTGTAACTATAGGGTGTGTTAAATATTATGTACATATTCTTCTTTTAATTATACAACTGTTATGTCCTATTAGTTTGTTAGGTAGTATACTTGGTCTCATCCAGCGGATCCTGTCTTGAACGCTATATGTACTATAAATCATTTGAATAATCTTTTCAAACTAATTATCTATTAAGAAACTGCCAATTGAATAGGAACTATTCTACTGGTTAATAGCGTTACGTCAGAAGCTGGATCTGCCTTAGAGGCTATGCTATAAATCGTTTAAAACAATCTGTCCAAACTAATTATCTATTAAGAAGCTACCGATTAAACAGAGACTATTTTACTGGTTAATAGCGTCACGTCTGATGGAGGATCTTCTCAATGAGCCTTACCGACAAGTACATACTGGTATCCCATTGATCAACCATCCAAGGCTGCAATTTTCCACCGTTGCACCCTTACGCATCTTCGGATAATGCAATACTATACTAGAGGCTTAGATAGAGTAATAGAATTCAAATGAAGCGATTAGATTTTATTGAAAAAGTTATTTCTGCTAAAATATGTGTTTGTGGCTCGAGGAAATAAAGAACTTTGACACTTGTATCATTTAGATACTATTAATATTAGTATATTTGTAATAAAGTAATTAGATAATATTGGATCACATTGATATTCTACAATACACAGAAGACCTTTCAGTCTTCACGACCACACACGCTTCTGCTCCGTTCTCTGCGCTCTCTTTTGTTTAATGCAACACTCTCATTTACGCATCTCATTATGCTCATGAAAGGCATACAAAATGCATACAAAAATTACGCATATCTTAACAATTTACCTATGAAACAAAATTCTATGTTAGATGAATTATACAATACGATAGCATTACTATTATGAGAATACATTTTATGGGTGAAGAAATCAATTTCTTTGTTATCATAGTGAAACAAATGGAGAATTAATACATTGGTGAAGGTGTGGGTTTAGTGACTGCTTTAGCAGTGGTGTTTGTTTGTTCGTTGACTGGTATGCTTTGGTGGAATAAGATTCATATGAATTTTATATACTCATTATTAGTCAGTTTCGTGAAGTTTTCTTATATTTAGAGATTTTATCTAGAATATATATTTAAAATTTAGAGATTTGAGATCAAGTTTTGAATGTTACGCGCGTGAATACGTTTCAAACCATCTAGTATCTAATGTTTATGCTTCCGTTGTATATATTGACATAAATTTCGGGAGGTGTTTTTTAACGATCTGTTTCTTGGTAATTATGCTGATTCTTACTCCTAGGTCAACGTACATTTTTATCCACATTGTGCAGTAGTTGTCAAGTTCAAGAAATTTTATTTTATATTTATTTTTATTTCAACAAATAATTGTTAAATGTTTTATTTTTGTAACAACTGTGATAATTACAACAATAAACTCAGATTAAGATTCCAATGTGCTTCTACTTTGTCATAAATGGACAATTCAATACTTTATGTGCACATTAACCATATGCCGTTCTTCCTAATATTGTTATCATATAAAGTTCCACTTAAGAATTAATATAAAAAAAGAATTATTCAAAAATATTAAAAAACGTAGAAGTTACGAGGTTTTTTCCACGTTTCCATATAGATCCGACCACGGCGCGCCGTGGAATGATCGTCTACAAATTGTCGGCGGTATTTCATCGATACGCTCACAAGGGTTTGGCGCGAAAACCGTCGTACCGAACACCAGGAGAAACGAAACACGGCTGAACGCGAAGATTAGTCAACGTCTCGGTGTTTAGTTATCGTGCATTTCCTATAAGATCGCTCGGGGGCCCCTTCGAGCACCATGTTCGGAAGACAAGCAATCCTGGCCGAGGTTTTAACTTAACAAGGTACAAAGGCTCGATTTGGTGCTCGAGTAACTTAACCCGCATAGTACAAAGCGCGTGCTGACCTCGTATACCCGACCTAAAACAGGGTCTTGGGTATGTCTAGTGTACCAGCGTGTACCTACCACGGGAACCCAACCTAGTTGCACACTGCGGTAAGAATGCCTTTCGCTTAGTTTAACAGCGGTAGCAATGAAAAACTGGCAGCGGCTTCTTCAAAGGGTCCACGTGTAAATAGACAAGGAGGAACGGGAAGACAATGGGATGCTGAAACGGATAGTACCGCAAAGGATCGACCCGGAGTCTGGTAGAAGAAAGACGAACCTGAACCACCGCGTTTAGAAGCTTCTCCCCTTATTCGCGCTTGGTTTCATTCGACCGACATGATCCAGACGATCCTACGATTTCGGTTTTTCGCGTGTTTTCACTCGCTTTTCAGGAAAACCAGCCGTGGGCCCTAGAGTCGTACGCTTTTCAAGGAATTATATTATCGTCTTGAAGATGGACTTTTTTTCCTGTATCACGTGATTTGTGGAAGATCGTTTCGGTCAGTAGTGGGCCAAGTCTATCACACATCAAGAAATACTTCTTCTTCTTCTAGTATAAGTTGGAACATTCATTTCTGTAATTGTCATTTTATAACTTTTTTAATATTAACCTTTTGCACTTGAGAGGTGACTCTCAGTCACCATTAGGTTTCACGCAGCAAATCTACAATACCTAATGTTTCTTTAGTTTTAATTTCTTTGAAGCTCGAAGTGTCAATAAAATGATTGTCGGTGAGGTAAAGGTGAACTTATTCTCAAATCTAGATAGCTTCGAATTCATGGCAATAGAATGCTAAGAAACATCTCGAGATGCTGGTAGATACCAGAAAAAAAGGCTTCAAGTACAAAGGGTTAAACATCTTTCCAAAAGTTTTTCTTCTTTATGTATCTAAAGCTTTAAGAAATCGAGTGATATTGATTTTGTTGTATATTGAACGCTCGAGATAATAGAAATAATTAACGAAAAGTGAAATCCAGGATTGTTTTTTAGCGTCTATAATCTGTTTTTCATTTATATAAATGATTATCATCGGTTAGAGCGATTAGGAAAATTGTTAAGACTGTCAAGCGCTACTCGACAGTGTGTACATCTGCATCAAAACGATGAAATTACAAATCAACAAGCCTCCCACCGTTCATATTTTCCTCGTACTCTACAATCTCCAACATCAACTTCGTATTAACATCCACAGAAAAAGACGAGGTAATTGTAATGTTAGACTATCAACGTTTTATTATGTTCATCCTCGTCATATGATGGAAGTCCTTCGGCAACATTATCTGAGTACGAGAGCCACAAAGACGGACTTGTTAACGTCTGACAGTAGTTCATACTTTGTAAAAAGGACGTCGTATACGTATATCGCAAGGGCATGGCATCTCAGCATGCGATTGGTTGCAATTTATTTCTCTCGCGAGGCGTTTAGAACCTTCGGGGAGTCACGAATCCACTCGAGTGAACGAGCAGTACCTCTGCAGGGTAGCCGAGCTGCGACTCTCCGTGTCGTTTTCGTCATCTCTCGGGCCCAAGCCAGTATATGCGTTTAACTCACATTACCGTGGACATTACAATTAACATTTTTTTTCGACGCCTGTTTGTCAACCGGTTTATCGACCGAATAAACACTCGAACTATATAAGCCTTTAAACTCTCCTTTAATTATACCTGAAACGCATCGTTCGACCGCGACGGGAGTGTAAGAAACCAGGCCATCGGTCAACTCTGCTAACAGAGCAACACGAGTAAGTATTAGGGTGTCCAAGGATATATTGCGCAATTATAGTTACTTTACTGATCTCCTCAGCTAAAATGTCCAGTCATGTCTTAAGGTGTTTGGAATGAATTTAGACCTCAATACGTTTTTCACCTTTTGTATAAATTCGTCTAATTTAGGTATTCGTCCTAACTGTTGCAACTGTAGATAGTTCTACTAGTTAGTAAAGTTATGTATAACATACACTAAATCAGAGAGCCCCAGGCTAACATTAGACTTAGAATACTTTCCTTCCCAACATAAATTAAAGTGAATGTTTAAAACACGTGCATGCATTTTTTGCTTTCGTCTAATTTGAATGATTAAAATACATTTCTTACTGAATTTGAAGAAATTAATTTTTTAGTTTCAAAGGCATTCCAGAATAAGCTACCACAATCAAAAGTCAGGGCACAATGGAAAACAACAGAAAGAAAAAATTTATTTTCTACACCGAAGACAATTATTTCGGCCAATCGCCTTGCCGTTTGAAAATCAATCCATACAAATATTATAAATGCGAAAGTAACTCTGTCTGCCTGTTTGTTACCTTTTCACGCCTAAACCGCTGATCAGATTTCGATAAAATTTGGGAAGGAGATAGATTACATCCTGAGGAACGACGTAGGCTACATTTTATTTTGATAAAAATAAGGTTCCAGTTCGAAATCTCAATATTTGTAAATAGAGAATCAGAAATATCCATTGAAGCATCTGTGTTACACAACAAAAAAAATGGTTCAAAAAACTCTTTTTTGTTCTGAAATAATTTTTATTTGATACTTCCACGTCTTCACTATAAGCACGTAAAAGGTCATTTTCATCCGTTGCCTAGTTCAATAGCCATATTTTTTTTACAAAAAGGTAGCACAAAACTTTGAACAGCTGTAAGACCGATCATTTTCAAAATTTTTCAGAATTTTTCAAAATACTTTGAGATACGTTCAAATATTACTAAGGACTACAACATTCAAATTTAAATAGAGAAGATTCCGACACTGATAACAATAATTTAAAATAAAAATTTACACGCGACGTTTTTGTTACGCATTTTGCAAAGTGAAAGTTACTTCATAAACCACGAAATTCGGTAAGTCATTTAGATGTACATCGTTGTTCCAACAATTATATTCTCGGTCAATTATAGCTCCCATTTGTCCAATTAAATTTATACATATAGAGTGTTTATAAAGAAAAATAAAATACACACTCATTTGGCTGTTATAGATTTGCAGATGAATGCAGCTATTGTAAATGTATGATTGCATATAATAATAATAGTCTTAAACAAAAAAGGATACTAACAAATTTAGGAAATGATCAGCAATGAGAACCTTAATTTAAAAAAAGAAACGATGTAAAATTTGTTACTAAAGTAATATTAAAAAGATTGGTATACGATAGGAAAATTTTGTGACATTCTGTGATAGTTGTTTTGATAGATAGGATTTATTTTTAACCATGTTCTCATCGAAATGTACTTTTGTGATTGCAATAAACATTCTAACATAAACATTAATATTAAGATTATTTAGAATAAAATGTTCTATATGAAATTAATTCTAACATGACGAAAAGAATATTATTACGAACAACCGATGAATAAGCAATAAATATCTTTACATGAATTTATTCTATACAAATAATTATGAAGATAATTCTAACTAATAATCTAAAAATTATTGATCGGTTCTTAAAAATTTCAATTTTAATAAAAAAAATTATATAATTATATACATAAATATAAATGAAATAAATAAAGTATGAAATATAATGAAGTATGAAAGTCTTACAGACTCCAAAGCATTGTTCAATAGTACAATGTGTTTCTTAAAATGTTTCATTAAAGTCAAATTTATTGTAATGTTCTGCGATGGATTGGTACATTAAATACAATGAACAGTACGTGAAAAGGAAAACTATTAATCGAAAATTTAAACTATTAAGGAAAAGCAACCAAAAACTAATTCCGTCAAACGGTTCAAACTATTCATAAAAGTACGATAACAAGGATTATCAAATGGCAATATTTATTGCAAAGACACGAACTTCACTTTTAACGATAGGGTTATCGACTTCTTCTTTAGACCTATTCATTATAAAAGCGACGGAAGGCACTAGTATACGGGTCTATCACTCGAAGTTTCCCCTAGGCATGAAACAATATTTAAAGGAAGAGCAAACGTTGCATCTCCTCCCGAAACCTCATTAACGCAAAGCTGCTTAGCCGGTCTTAACCTCGTTCGCGAGCAAAATAAGTAGCAGGTCGCCTAGAGGCGATAAGCTAATCCAAAAAATTAATTCCCCTCGGCAGTGCCAGGTGTCGAACAAGCCGAGCTCCTGCTAAGGATACGCTTACCTTGCACGAGCGTACGCCCGTGTGTGGGTGCATGCGTGGTACGGACGAGAAAGAAGGATTGCGGTGGCCAAGTCGCGTAATTAAAAGAAGCGTGACGAGGCCTAAATGCTTCCGGTGGACAAACGCCGAACCACTAAGGGATCCCGAGCCGGAAACAGGATAAAAAGTGGCCGCTTGGCGGAAGCCTTCAGGATGAATATCGAGCGAGGGTCGGTAACCTTCTTTTTGTGCTCCTCTCGCGCTCTAACTTTACTAATTCGGCGCAACAGATAAATTACTCAGGATTTATCCTTCAACTTATTAGATTAACTGCGTTTTATTTATAAATATCTTAAAATGTGACTGTTAGAATATAAGTAAATTTAAATATAAGCAAAAACGCCACTATAGGCACATACGTTAAGCGTGCGAAGGAGACACTTTTCTTCTTTTTCTGTATGTGCAAGCACGTAATAAACACTCGCTCTATAGAAGCCAATATGAGAAGTCGTTCATTTGCCCTATCCACAAAAATATTTAACAATGACGACAGATTTGTCTACTAGAAATCATTTAGTATTAGTTACATAAGAGTTATATTCGCGTAAAATATTTCTCATATGTAATAAATATAAATACACTTCGCTTATTAGAATCTAGCTGGTGCAGTAGAATCTCGATATAACGCCGTTTGATTCATTTCTTCCGTACATGAATGCTCAGACATCGCGATAATTATGATTTCATAACGATACTAAAATTGAAATATCTTTTAAGCTAATTATTTATGGACATAGATAACTTAATATATTTTTGTAGAAACTATCAAGTTGCATCGATTGGCGTATTAAAAAGTATATCATCCCATTTTAAAAATTCTTAATGGCCTTCATGCGATCTCTACTCTATTATAATACCATGTGCCCCACTCGAAACCATTCAGCTCTATATGAATTATTTTTCGCTATACATATTGTCGTAAACCGAGGTGGAATTATTTGATGGACCACCCTGTGTATTTTCTGATTCTCTTTCTTTATGTATGCATCAATTTTTACTAAAGGATACTTTTCTCCGTTGGACAAGTTAATGTGTAGTTTGTAGTTTCTGGTGGCACCTGTCTTGTTTGCAGGGAGATCAAAACAGGTGTCGGCTAAGGTGGCTGATCAGATTTCCTTGGTATTTACACCGAAGTTTCGCTTAATTGGCTTCGCCACAATAATGTGACTTTTAAGCTGCAGATGTCGTCGCGACAAAATAATGTTTTGTATAGAACAGGCATAAAATATTACGCGACACGCGAAGTGCAAATACAGTGTGATCTTGTAATTCCAAATAAGAACGAATTGGCATTCCGAAACGAAAATAATACTTTCTATCCATTAACCAATTCGCTAGTGATCAGAGCAGATGAAACCAGCAATAACTGTCAATTTTTAAATAACATGTATGGATATATTTGTTGTAACATACATGTACATAGTGCACGTACTTTTTTAACCATATGCTTTAACCGTTTTAACTTTTTACTCGTGATTCTAATTAAATTTGTATTGATTTATTGCTTATTGTAAGTATTTTCTGGGTGTTGTATTTGTTCAATATATTTTGTTCTAGTTATTTTTATTTCTATTCTTTAATGTATCTCGAAGTTCTTTCTAAAATTACTTGGATATCAACAATGCATTTTAAAAGATAAAGAAGAAAGATTCGTAATGTATTTGCATAAATTATCTTACATATATTGAGTAGTTATTTTGAATTCCAAATTGATATTTCGTAAGTTACCTGCGAAAAATTAATTTTCTAACATTTTTAATATGTTAAAAAACATCAATCACCAAAAATCTCCAAAAAGATCGATTTTATGACTTTGTATAGAATGTTTTTTATAGACAATTTAATTTTCTAGGAAAAAGTTCCCTTGTAGAATTTTCAGGAAACCAATATTTTACGAATTATTTCCGAATGACTGGTTCTCTATATGATTTTCCACCAGTTTTAATTAAAAATTGTGTATCCAACTATATAATTCGAGAAGTATTAGCCATACAAACTTTACTCATGAATCTTTTTTGTAGCTAATTTTGTAATTCTTTAGCAAAACTGTGTAATTCATTTTCTTTCTACAAAATTTTGTGGTTAATAAAAAATATTCTTGAAAGGGAAAAGAATTTTCTCAGGTATTTAAATGAAAATCTCATTTTTTGATTAGCCGAGTCCGTAATTGAGATAAAAACATTTTCTTCTAGCCATTGGAAAAATATCGCTGATTTTGTTTACATTCATACTTTCTTTTTGGTAGAGTAAAAAAATCTGAAATAATCATAAAAAGTTATTTAGTTGGGTAGGTATAATACATAAAAATTTCAGCCAAATAAAAAATGATCGGGTTCAAAAGTGGTCGATTTGGGATGGAATGGCCCATACACATACTATTAAGTTGTCCTGAAAGTTTCTTTTGTGACTTGCACTCAGTTGTTTTGTTTGATAGTGTTTATATAAATAAACAACCTAATTTCTTAGATGTTAATGTTGTAACAGCAATGGAGCAAAATGAATCATATGCAATTTAATAATGTAACATAGACATAAAATATTATGTATATATTACTTATTAATGATATGGAAGAAACTTTTGGGACAACCTAATACAATATTTATCAAAAGTGGATATCATTTCTATCGGTTTAGTCAGCGAATGCCGTCTATTAAGAAATAGACGTAGACGAAGACCTGTTAAACTTTGTAATAACTTGAAATAATGTTACCCCGATTGTCTCGGCAGCGGTCTTAGAAAATCTTCGTTCACCGACGACATTCCTCACATTCTTCGCTGGAAAATAAAAGAAAAAGAGGAAAAAATGAATAAATACCAAAAGGATTAAGACGTATTCAGACGAGACAACGCTTATAACTTTCAACTGTCGTCAGGCGCATTTCAAGTGAAATAATAGCGTCATTGTGGCGAAAATCGTTAAAGACATCGAAGAGCAGACACAGCGAGCTGCTTGTATTTGGAGTCCTCCTAATAAAATCTGAGTACTCGTACTGGCTTCCACTTGATAGCGTTTGACACGAAGACAATCGTGGATGATTACCGCTGAGGTGAATAATAGATTCCTCGATTCCTTTCCATTCTCGCATCTCTAAGGACAAGCTCGCCTCGTCTCACCCCACCTACGCCATGGCGTTCGCGACGAGGACCCGCGCAATTTCATTCTAATTGATAGTACTCCGGCGGTCGGTGTCCCGCGTACCGGTTAGCTGTGTTAGCTTGGCCATATCGGCGCGCAACAAGTCGTAAACGAATTCTTTTAATGGACCGAGATTCGTGAGAAAGCCCATTACGATAGGCGATATGGAACTCTGAAACGACCCAGCAAGTTGCCGCCGTAGGTAGACGGAAGCGCGTCGTCTTATTTATTCGACTGGCTACTACTTATGCCCTCGCACACTGTGTTATCCGTACCAAAAAGCTGCCTGAAACTATTTCATCTCGTTACTCGCGCATTTTTAAGACAGCCTATTATTTCACGCACTTATTATACAGAGTATACTTAATAACAAGATCAGGTTATATATGTTTTTCGAGTGAAGATAAATAAAATCGTAGAAGAGAATTTTATATGATGCTCTTTGTAATTGTGTCGATGGAATTATGTGTTTATTTTTTTTTTTACAGGAAATATCAATGTCAAATATAAAATATAATAATAATAAAATATCAATATATTATATGGCAGCTACGATATTAGAAATTTGTCAAATCTTTAAATTTCCTTCTGTGAACTGATTAGCAATTAAGTTGTGTTGAAATATTAAAAGTAAAATGAAATATCTCCTAAAATATTCAGTATTATCAGTATAATCTTTTCTTTTTTCTGTATACAAAATCCATTGTGCGCGAGTAAAACGCATGATCGTGAACGAACTACTGATCGTGAGATCTTCAAACCATGTGTTACTGACGAGTAAGGTTTGTTTTAGATATGTTTCATTACGATAGGTGCCGCCAAAATATAACTTCTACACTAATAGACCGATTTTACTTATACTTGCAAGAAACTTTTGTTAGTCGCTAAGCAATTGGTTAGTGTGATTCGCATTCGATACGTTGCGCTACAAGTACATTTTAACTAGTCTCTATAGAGTCTCTAACTTTAACTAGAGACTCCATATCTAATTTTAACTAAATCGCGTTGATTGACATTAACATATGAATACGTAAATTTATTCCTACGATTTTTGTACGACTTTATGATTACTTCATTCTATTTAATTCTTACTTTTCTTTACTTACATAACTTACTGTATAAAAAAGTCATTATGTGTGCAACAGCTGTTACTTTCTGTACCATAGCATTCAGAATAATCTCTTTATATAAATAAGTACACCATTCCTTGCGAAATAAGACACTCTTTGACAAAATTTGAGTATGTTGTAGTCTTTAGTGATATTTAAACAATGTTTTTAATTAAAAATTTTTTAAAGTGTCCTTAAATTTTCTTCGAAGAAAATGATCGATAGATCTTAAAAGATAGTAATCCACCGAAGTAGTATCAAGTGAATGCAATGTTTGAGGAAATATGTACATACTTCTTAATTCAACCTTTTTATTATTTCTTGAGTGGTCCTTATAATATGAAATCTTGCATTATCATGCTGCAAAATAACATCTTTTCGATTAATCAATCTGCGACGGTTTTCAATCTAAATCATGACTAGTTTTTTAAGCTGAGCACAATAATGTGCCTAAATTCTGCATTTAGGATTTGAGTAGGATTTACAATTACATTCTGAATGATTATTAATTTTTAAACGGTTCAATTTCAACTAAAAGCAGATCTTTATCCATCTCGATGAGTCTTCCAGATTTCATGCCATCGAGAATATTAAATTCACCGTTCTTAAATTATTGAATTCAATGCTGACGTATTTTGCCATTTAAGAATCCAGGATAGTCAACATTATGTAATGTGACATTACTAATGTCATTTGTGACAAGGTTATGATGTCGAAACTCATAAAGCATCAAATATCAACAATGGAATTTATCGAAATTTTGCTCACCCATAATAATGTAAATACTAAAGTACCTTTAATATGTCTTTAGTACAAATTGACAATTAATTGTATTTTGTTTTCTTGTTTTACTTCCAAATCAATAGGTGCGTACTAAAGATTTAAGGTAATACTAAATAAAGGAGCAAAGAAAAATATAATAGTACGCCATTTGGGTCCGGAGCTGTCAGTGAACATATCGATAAATCGTCAACGTAGTCGAATTTTAGTGACGTAACAATGCGAGAACTAATCGTGAAAAGCTCTTTCCAGAAAATTTCACATGCTCGAGGAACATCTGTCCGCTAGTAAGACACTCCTCGAACAAAGAAAAGTCAAGCGAGAGAATGCAACGAGATGAACGGTCCTGGAACTCGGATGGGGTTCCGCACGGGAGATTAAGAATCGCGCACATGTCAATTTTAACAGGCTGCTTCTTCGCTTCCGTGGGAAGTGCAGGTTGCTCTTCCCCGTGGAGGAAGGGACGAAAGGACTCAAGCAGGGTCGAGTAGATGCATATTTGCCGGGCGACAGGTTTTACACGACCTGGGCCAAGGTTTCCTTTACAACATTTCACCTTTCGTAACACAGCCCGTTCGTTGAAGGTACCTTCGTTCCCGTGTACAGGTGAACACCGATTATTCCTGTGGGTCGTGCGAAAGTGATTTCGACGCGGTCGTAACGTCGCTCATCGCTGTTCCCCTGCGGGTGTGTGTCATTAAGCGGCTGTAAAATTGATTAAAGACTTCAAAAATGTAAAAAAATTACGCCAAGTACATGAAAAAGTGGAGGACTCAAGGAGTTATCATTGGAAAATAGAAGATCCCCATAAAAAACTACATGAAAATAGAAAAAGATGTGAAATCGAAATAAGCTCTCAGGATGGTTTGCCTAGATTTCCGCGGCCTGGAAGTCAAATGCTTGGCGTGGCCAGGCAAGATCAAGGTGTCGATGAATAAGAATTATTTTAAAACGCAAAACAATGAAAGTGTACTCATGATATTGTCAGAGTTTTAAATTGACAAATTATCTGAAAGTCTGTGAAAGAGAAAGTGTGGAATGTTATAATGATCTAAGAATGCCTTGTCTGGTCACGCCAAGCATTTGACTTCCAGGCCGCGGAAGTTTAGGCGAATCATCTGGCAGCTCATTTCGATTTCACATATTTTTCTACTTTCTTGTAGTTTTTTATGGGGATCTTCTATTTTTCAATGATAACTCCTTGAGTCCCCCATTTTTTCATGTACTTGGTGTAATTTTTTTACTTTTTTGAGGTTCTTTTATCGGATCTCACTTCTTTTTACAAATCATTTATTATATAGAATCTATTTCAAATTTATAAAAATAAAATTGATATTTCTGTAAACTCTACATAAGAAGTCTAAATTATTATTTGTTTCTTTAATTGAATAGTGTAATTATATATACCTGCAATTTTTTTCCTTGCTGCAAGAAATTTTAATGTTAATGATGCAATGAGAAAATGACTCCATTTCTATAAGCTCTACATAAAAAGTCTAAATTAAAAACACTAGTGGTATGGATCTATTTTGTATGAATGAAGGAACCTGACAATTCAGATTTTGACAACTTACCTTGTAATCAAAATTGATCTACATTTTACTCTACTGGCAGCAATTTGTTAATCTCCAATCCTGTGGACCCCCTTCATTTCCACCAGCTCTACATATAAAGCTTCAATTCAAAACACTTTGGTGGTATGGAT
>NW_026534344.1:14876964-15019908 GCF_026225885.1 Hylaeus anthracinus | reverse complement strand
AGAGTCGGCGAACGACACTCGGCTTTTGCTTAGCTCCTATTGGCTAAAGGTTGACAACGGGAAAATCATTCGAAAAATACCGTTTCTGACAGATTCATAACATGATATTACGATATCTCAGTTGTACGTGGACCGGTTTTATTGATTTTGGTTTTATTCGAAAGCTTATATGCGGTTTACATGAAAAAAATGCCTTTAAATTTAGAAAATATTGCAGGCATATTGAGATATTCATGAAAGAAATGTCAGGTTAGGTTGGAATGGACCATCTCTCCTGTAAAAGATACGTGGTAGCTCCAACGCCATATATACGCGATGACGGATAATTTTTTATGTACTTGGTGCCGAGTTAGAATCCTACCAAACATTAATACATAAAACGCTAAGTAATCGGATGTTTCTTCATTCCCGAGTGATCAGGGTTATATTTTATTAACAAACCATCCATAACAATCGATATGCATACATTTATGTAACTGTATAACATGTTAGACGACACGTACGTTGATATGAATTGTTTTTTTTTATTGTGTTTTTATAGTTACATCCACCTCATTAGCAATTACATGAATTTCTGGTAAGTCTAAATTTGGGTGAATAGTTTTGTTTGTTTAAGGAACATGATTATGTTATTACAATTTTCAATTGTATTGCTGGCGTTTTCGATTTTTTCATGGATTTTGAATTTTCTTCTTTCTCGTTGGTACTTGACGCAGGAGGTGATGATGTGTTCTATTGTGTTTGGTGTATTGCAACTGGTACAGGTAGGTTTTTCTTGATTTTTGATTAGATGGATATCAGTGAGATTTGTGTGTCCAATTCTCACTCGGTTGATTACTACTTGTTCTTTTCTTTTGAGTGTTTTGACCGGTCTAGTTTCGTAGATGTCGTTCCTGATTCTGTGTATTAGAGTTTGACGGGAGTTTTTCCATACAGTGTTCCATTTATCTTGAGTGGTCTTTGAAATAACTTTTGTGGGAAGTTCTAGGCATAGTTTCGCTGCTTGGTCCGCTTTGTTTCTCCGACTATTGCGTTTAGTCCTGTGCCCATTATCTAGTGAACGTGTGCAAAATCCACCTCTTCACATCAACACGTAATTTAACTGTTTATAATAAATATACTTAGTCAAGTATTTCGTGTCTCGTTATTTTGTGCCCCCTTTTTCTCAACCTCTATTATACAATTCCACCATACTCTTTTAATGTTTCATTACGATTTCCTGTAGTTGTTGCATCCATTCGAATATTCAGTGGTTACAAGTAAATACTTCACAATATTCTGTGACCAGTAGTTTTATTTTAGGATGTTATGATGTATTGACCACAATTTTAGGGTTTATACGATTGATATACTGTGTAAATTGAAGTGTCCGAATCGTTTATATATCCACATGCAAATGTTGCAACTATCGATGCGGGGAATATTATGCTGTTGCAAAAAATTGTATCAGATATGGATGATGTTCGTACAGATGTGTACAGTACTGTGCAAAAATCTTAGGCCATCATGAAAAGCTTACATTTCACTTTAATACATCTATGTTAATAAAATAAATGTTTGTGTGTTCCTTTATATACACTAGTACAATACATATAATAACATTGACAAAAATTATTTAAAAGATTTAGAAGAGAATGAAGCATTAAAGGTTATGAGTCGGCTATTTGAAAGTTCTAATTTTAATATTATTGAACATGACTGGGATCATTCGGACAAAATGAGAAGAAAATGAGAGTCAAACAATGCAGATGATCTGTTTGAAGTATTACAAACCGAATGGCAAAATATTTACAAAATTATATGAAAGTTGTTTAAGAAGGGTTGACGCTATCACGAAGGTAAGCGGAGTATTTTAATACTTATATTAAATACTTATATTATATTTAATATTTATATTAAATTCCCCTTTGAATTTGTACTACTTTTATCTAATTTCGGAAAGTATACTGTGCACTGTACAATAGTGTTAGTTACATTATAAAATATGCAATCTAAATCGAAATTTGTACTCTTTTTTTCAGTGGTAAAATTATAAAAGATGTAATGTACCATAAGACGAGATCAAGAATTCACTATGCTTGGAGTGCAATATTCACATACGTCATTGCATTGTTCCATAATAATCGTTATAATAAAAAATAAACAATATAATCAGTTACATCTGTATGTAATTGGTTTGTAATTTTCTTTGATTTATATATTCTATCTATCTTTTATTTTAAACATATTTACTTTTCCTAATTTGATTTTCGCAATAATACCAAGTAATCGAAAATTCTAATTATTCAATTAAGATTTTATATTTTTAGCAATACACATTCCGTTTCAGATATTTGTTTGTATTTCAACGAATGCTTATGGTCTTTTATAACACTGTAATACAATTGTACTTCCTTCTTCTGGCTCCACATCGTCATTGTTTTTTGAGACGTCGGTGTTGTTGGTGTTCTCTTCTTATAATTCAAAATTCTAAAGGAATGTAAATTTCGGATGACCTTGGTAGAGTGGAGGTATAGTACTCGAAAGTGAGTAAACATTAAATTGAAAATACTGATCATACGAGACGTGAAAGGATTCCAGCGAGTCATTAAAATTTCACAGAGAGAAATCAGAAGGTGATGCCATTAAAAATGTTTAAAAGTAGCATAACTTGAGTAAAAGTTTTTTATAGATACACCTGCCTGATGCACTTTCAATTCCATTACTTTATCCATCCAAGTTGTCAATTCAACGAACACTTGTACCAAAACATATAATTCTTCTTTGTAATTGCAGAACCTATTAGGCATTTCTATTGTATTTTGATGATATACAAATCATAGAAATTCAGCTAACGTTTAGATGCTTCCAAAGACTAAAGCTGAAACCTTCTAAAACCTTTATCATTATCATTGAACCACCAGTCCTCATTGATAGACTATCTTTAGTTCCTGTAACGGCAGCAACATCGCTATGTTTCCAATATATTTCGTTAACGCGTTCATTAAGCAGTATTATTTGCCTCAGTGGTTCTTGACATATCTAATACTAGCTGATACTCTAAAACTAAAACATCCCGCGGTTTCATTCTTAAGGAATAGTATTTTTATTCTACGTCGTTCGCGTTTGACTTGCAAGGAAAGTTCGGCAATTAACAGACATTGAAAAATTGGAATTTTTAGAGAAATAAAATTCATCGCGACCTAATCACAGTGTGGCCTTTTCCTTTTTGGCCTAAAATAGGTACTAAAGGTAAAGACACTCCTTGAAAATAATCCAGTTTTGAAATGATCTGTTTTGCTAATATCTCTGAAACCATGAGCGATATTGAAAGAACTTTAAACATAAAATTTAATGATTTTTAACATGTTATAACTAGATTGCGGATCTTTATCTATTCATAATATGTCGAAATATGCAAAATATATGCAGCATATGCTATATGCAAAATATGCAAAATACAAAATATATTTTTGGAATCATCTAATCATGACATAAATTTCTGCCCAGGTCCCACTCGTCTACCTATTTTCTATAAAAATATGCATTTCCATAAATATCCACAATCTAGTTATAACATCGTAGTGAGAAATTAAAATTGTTTTCTAACGTACATAGTCATCTGAAGGTCAATATATTATAAATACGTTTGAATTTGTTTTTTATTAGCTACAAGACTACAGTAATGAAAATATCTTACCACACTTAAATACATGACCTTGAAATCGTAGAATATATGACCTTGAGATCATTTTTTTTCTATTATATCATGTCTATCGACAAACCAAAAAATGTTTCCTTATCACCAAAAGCACTCGAAATATTTAAGCTGCAAGAGTTAGATGGAACACCCTGTATATGTACCATGTTCATTAGGACACACTGTATTTTTATGACTGTATTTTTATTTTAATTTAAAGGATTTCAATTACAAAATGTAATAACTAGACTGCAGATTTTTATGCATTAATAGGGAATTTGAATGCGCAAGAAACTACAAAATGCACACAGTATGCAAGATTATAAAAAATATTGAGTGTAAAGTTCATACTATAATATTTGCAGAGTAAAATAAATACCTATTTAGGTCCAATTTTTGTAGGTACGTTAACCAAGATTTTATTTTGCATAAAAGTCTAGTAACAATAGGGAACCTATATTATATTATAGTTAATATTTTATATTCATGTATTTTATTTTTTGTAGTTTAAGTTAAAATTAAAAGAAATAAATTTTATTTCACTTTTGCTTCTTTCAAATTTCTTTGTGTATGTCTTACTAGTTGCGTCCCCCGGTTTACTATTTATTTTCCGTCGTTTGCGTTCAACTGACAGTTCAACCACATGAGCACCTTTGTGAACCAGTCAGTGACTGTCTTTTTGTTTTTCGTAACACAGATATTTCAATCGATATTTTTGATTCTTTATTTACAAATATTGAGATTTCGAACTGAAACCTTACCTTTATCAAAATAAAATATAGCCTATATCCTTCGTCAGAATGCAATCTATCCCCTTGCCTTTTATTGAAATCTGTCCAGCGGTTTAGGCATGAAAAGGTAACAGAAATGTATTAGGGGAACCAGGAAGTAATGTCGTTTCTTTTACATAAAATTCAAACAAATAAATTTATATGTTTTTATTTTTAATTAATTATGTAATTGTCCTCGTTATCAATAACGTTTTATCATCTAGTGTGCAAATTTTCAATAGCTGGTAAATAATAAACAAGTACTTGCATTTGCAGAAACGACATTACTTTCTGGTCCTCCTAATATATAACAAACGATACCCTTAGCTCAATGAGATTCACGAACACAATTAATACTCAGAAAACGACGCTATCCATGTCCGACACGTAATCTCAGGCCATGAAAGTTTAGACAATTGAAACCATTTAGCGCAACCTCCAAAACGGTTACCTGGTCCAGCCCGCTTTGCAATTAGAAATGAAATCGTTGAGATGAATCGTTAAGGGACTAACGGGAAGGACGCCCAGCAAGAAGTCACGTATAAAGAAGTCACAGTGGGTCCATAGGAAGTAGATTTGATATTCGAAACAGCATCGTCTCTATAATGGATCCATGGGGTTGGATTTCCCATGGAGTGACCGCAAGGTGGTCCATCAGGTTTCTCAGGCCCCCTTCGTCGGGACCTCCGTCGAAACTAGGCTCCCATGGGGTCCCGTGAGCACAACCAGCACCTGCCCACGGTCACCGCCCTACTGAAAGCTTCTCCTTCCACTAAACGACTTCGCGTCGCCTGCTACCGTGGTGTTGAACGTCGAACGATCGAGAATGCAGCCGGTAAAAAAAAAAGACAGAGAGGTTTCACCAGCAGCCCGTGCTCCGATCGATAACAGCCAGCTAATTAATTCGTGTTCCTCCTACGATAATTGGATGGGCTATCCGTTGATCGATACTTTTCCACTTTCCCACGTAAAGCGTTCAGCCAGTAGGCAGTAGTGGGCACCTTCTATCGGGTCGCCCTCAGTGATTGCTGCTACCGTTGATCCAATAGACTCTGAAACGTTCATCTGTTCCGCCTGTAATTGCCCCAGAGATACGGCGACGTCTCGATCTCCTTTCTCACGTGTCACCGACGCAGTAAATTTCATTGCGCCCGTGAGCCCTAGGTTCGGGCTCATGTGAAACTCTATCATTACTGCTGAGCGGGAATTCGACAACCGTCGCATCCACGAGAATCATAATTGAGCTTCATTACGAAAGTGGTGTAAGTCCATTTTTCTTACTTTCGAGATTCTACGTTTTCCATGGTTTTGATGATATCGATCAATGAAGACAGGTTCGTTGTATGCTTTCCATGCTCGCGGATGAGTAAATTCATCAAGTGTTTAAAGCATATACTATAGGTAGACTGCGGATCTTTATGCAAACGCATATATTTATAGAAAATAGGTAAACGAATGGAACCTGGGGAGAAATATATGTCATGATTAAATGATTCCAAAAATATATTTGTTATTTTGGATATTTTGCATATAGCATATGTTGCATATTTTTTTAATATTGTGCATATTTTTTGCATAAATGCATATCCGATTATTGAATGGTCCGCCAGAATAAATAAGATATATATGCCTAAAAGATTGATCAGCTACGATCGACAACGTGTTCTAATTTCAATTTGGTAAGTACTGTATTGATATACAGTGAGTGGCGAAACAAAGTCGATGATATGACGTGTAAACAGATAGAGTCACGCTGCAGTTAATCTCCATTTTCTTAGTTAAAGTCTGGAGAAAATGGAGAAAAAGTTATAGATAAAATGGAATCAGTATTAAAACGAAAAGTACACTTTCATATATTACTCATAATAAGCAAGATTTTAAAGGGTGAACACGTTGAGGCTCCAGAACCATAAGAGGCTCTGGCACATCCTTGGAGTAAATTTAAATATGCTTCTATGACATCATGTGATGTAGAACGCTCTTTTTCGGCGTATAAATTAATTTTAACAGATAAGAGGCATCAATTTACAATCGAAAATATTGACGAAACTATTATTGTATATTGCAATTTAAATTATAATAAATAAAACAATAAAAAATAGTTATTAAATAATTATGTAGTAATAATAAGTAGTTGTTATAAAATTATTTTATACATCCATACATATATTCCCTATACTTATATTTAGCATATACCTTGCATACATCTTCCATATATTTTGCATATATTTTGCATATTTCGATATATTATAAATGCATAAAGATCTGCAGTCTAACTATAGGTCATGAAACTATTGGAACACGTACGGAGTAATGATGTTATGAAAAATAACGAAAATAATAAACGATTTTGCAATGCTTTCTATTTAAGCCATGAGAAAGAGGAACTAGTTCAGATATAAGGTCTAAATAAAATAAGAACTTAATAAATTTGTCATTAAAAGTGGTATAACTTTTATTGTCATAAAAACCGTATAGAAAAATTGAAAATATTATAAATAAACGTTAATCAGCTGTCTGAAATATTATTAAAAGATTTGAAATAATAGATTTCACCCGCGTGGAATACTATTTATTTTATGTCGTTCGCGTTCGACTGTTTGTTCAACCGCATGTCTTTTGTTTTCCGTAACTCAAATGTTTCAATCGATATTTCTCATTGTGAGTCTAACGATGCCACAACTTTATGTACTGAATTTTTATCAAAATAAAACATAGTCTATGTTGCTCAGGGATAGTGTAGCTTTCTATTACTGAAAGCATTTTTAAAATCGGTTTAGTAGTTCCGGAGATTAGTCGAAACAAACAGACAGACAGACATTCGAATTTTATTTATATAATTATTTATATAATTATTTATATAATATAAGAAGAAGAAGAAGAAGAAGATAGAAGATAGAAGATAGAAGATAAATAGAAATATATAAATAAACATTCAATTTCCAATAAAACAACAATATCAAAGTAAATTGATGACGAAAGGCCATAATATTGAAGAAAATTATTTAAAGAAGCTAACAAAATTAATGCTAAAGGAACTTTCTAAAGTGATAAGAGATACACATTATTCTACCTAATATTAATACTAATAAAATTAACTTTCATTACTTGTGCCAATCATTTTGTAACTCAAATTGTATAGAATTGTTTCATTTCGATTTCTTATAGTTATAATTTTATTTAAAAATCAGAGAATTCAAACAGTTCGTTAGCCAGAGTTAGATTTATTTTAAACAGTGCTTGCGAATGTGGTAATACCTAACTACAGTACCTTATTATTAATTGTTATTGTTAGTTATAAGGGTTATTTAAAGAATTAGCCTTTAAATCAAAACAAAAGGCACGCGGCGAGTACAACGACTCGTTAACAATGCATGCACGCACAAGACTTGTTAGCCGTCCGCTCATTTTACAATACCTTTCCTTTATCGTAGATGTAGCGTACTCGATACCTAAAAATACCGAATGCTAGAACATTTAGCGACGAGATTAAAATTGTGTCGTCTCTCGCAACTGCTTCAATAAGATAATTGATTGTACGTAAAAGAAGAATCCAAAAAAGTGAAATTTTGACATTATCGCCGCATAGAAAGAATTTAGTTTAAAAGTGCAAATGTATCAAGAAGATACCAAAGTCAATAGAAAATTTGAAAATTTGAGAGAAGAAAAAAGTTTCTACACCTTAATCTCGAAACAAAATTGAATATATTATTTGTAGCAAATCCAGTGAATCTAGTGTAATAGTTTATATGTGAAAGCTGGGCTCACGAGGCATGTGTGGATATATAATTTATCATATGTGTATTACAATTGTGATCATAGTATTGCAAAAAAGCAATTGGATTTTTTATGGTGGCTGGAGCTAGCCACCGTTTTTTCAGAGAGACTATTTAATCTCGTTTAAAAATAATTTTATGATAAGTTTAAAAATGTTTTTGTTCTTGTTTGTCCTCAATTACGTAAATACACATCTCTTAATTATCTTAGCGTTGTTTTATTTTTCTTTATGTACCTTGATATATGCGAAATATCGAGAAGAATAGAGTAGCCAGGGCTACCCTCTTTCCGCTATACAACTATAATAACCTTCATCTAATTTCTAGAAATTATAATTATGTAAACTGTAATTTGATTTATATTAATCCATCGAAACTCAAGTCTTTCCTATGACAAAATAAAATCGGTAATGTCATAAGAAAATTAACATTTTTTAAACGAAAATTGTTGAAAAATGTGTACCTTTGATGTATGTACTGATAATTTATACTAAACATCATAAATTGTTAAAAATATGTTTGAGATATTAGTCTTTGCTTCGTGTGAGAAATAAAGGTCTAGTTTAGATCTCTATCTTCTCGAATAAAATTCAATTGCATCGCAGTAGGCGGATTGGTGAATTGGATCATATCGAGTGAATCGAGTTTTAGAGTTGTAGCGACTAGAGGGCCATTCGACAGGGTCACGACACGACAGAACAGCGGCAATGGCAACTAGAGGCCATGCCGCCGCTGTCTCTAAGTTCTCACGGGGTTCACGAGAAAGCGAGTCCCTCTCGCTTCCTCTATAGCTATGCTTGGCTTCTTTGCTTCGCCCGATTCGTCTTTGTCTGCCCTATTGCTGCAGATTCAGCTAGATGTATCCAGCCCGTGAACTTTCAACGTTAACGATACCTGTCCCAAGATCAAGAACGAATTCAAATAATGGTCGAGAGAGTTTCGATCGAGTTTCTATTAGCCTCAGGAAATAATATGTAAAGGGAGAGTTTCCTAATCTGGACCACTCGAACTATTTTTAATGTTTTATGAGACTTAAATACTTAAATTCTTAGCCTACCGCTTAATCGCGGGTCTTGCGATGCTGTAGTTTTCTTTTTGTATTATTTATGCATGTTTTGTGTCGATATAAATGTATTAACCATCGTTTATTTTTTTTTTTTATTTATTTTATTTATTCTAAGCATTTAAATCCTTCTGGGTTTATTTTGCTTTACAAAAATAATACAATTGAATACCATAGTATATAATACGTTAGTAATATCATAACGATACAATATAATACAAGTAAGTAAAATAACAAGGTCCGTCAACACTAAGTGTGTAAGTTAAAATCTTTTAAAAAGGAATTGATACTTATACAAGCTTTAACATTAGGCTTCGCTATGAGCGAGGTAGTTGAAGGCTCATACTAAGTAGAGCATTCGTTAGCTTACGTGTTTGAACCATCGTTTATTTCTTTCTGCATTTGTTTCTATAAGGAAACAAAATACACACGATGGTTTATAAGCTATCAGAACAATAGTTATTTTGCAAAAGCATCTTCAGACGTAAAATGTTTGGCGTATTTACGGTTTCGATTAAAAATTATCATAAATTTTATTTTAGAATTATTCGATAAATTCGAAAGATTCTCATTCAGAAGTCAAAGTGCCAGTGATGTCTGCTTAAGAAGAAAATTATCAACAGCTATTCCGTTGTAATATTCGAGTGATACTGACGATTCTAATATTTAATTATGATATGTTCACAAAATCGTACATTCATAATGAAATATAACCGGATAATGATGAATTGTCTCATATTACACGCTATTGAAACAGATCTAAAGATTGTACCTACTAATCGGAAGAGCATTTGAAAAGTTACCGATTCATTGGCGATGACTTACTCGAACTTATGGTTAATGAATGAAACATCTGTTATGAGCAAAATAAACACAAAATTTTAACAAGAAGAAAATCTTACAGTAGTCAAAATGAAAATATTTCTTGGCATAATTATAATGAAAAGTCAAGTATTTAAATAGAGATACAAGAAAAAGATTATTGATCGGCGCAATATTACACTAATAGACCATCGTTTTCAAATATGACATCACGTGATAGATTTCGCCAGATTTGGAACATATGGCACGTTGCAAATATTCAAACATTAATTGGCTCTAAAAAACTCGAAAAGATTCAGTCTATCTTTAACTATTTATTGAATAAATCAATATATACTTAAAAAAGAACTTTCATTTAATGAAAGCATTATTTCATGCCCTGAAAATTATTCATAAAAATGTACAATTCGTACATTTATATTTACATTTACATACAACGTATATTATATACAGCTAAAAGTGAACAGATTTGCGATTTAGAAATATATTGTACGGAAAACAGTAACATAGAGCAGATCATATCATTACTGGATATATGTATGTTTAGGATATCACGTGTATATGGACAATTAATATAATAGAATTAACAATGCAGAATTTCTTATAAAAAATGGTACGCGAGGTTGCGGTACAATTAAAGCAAATATCGAGCTTTTCGACAGCTCGATGGATTTACGAATGAGAACTGTAGAATTAGCATTTAGGTGAAATATTGAATATTGAAATATTGAAATATTGAAATATTGAACATAAGCATAAAAACAAAAGACCATATATACGGTTTCTACAATACATCTGGCAGAATTAACAAAATCGAATAGAATAGAGATCAAAATGTAGAACTATCTCCAAAAGAAGTTTTGGAAAATATGAGAAACTACTAACGTAATTTGTGTAGTCTGTTGAATAAAGTAACTTGAATTCTGAAATTAAACCTGTGAGATCCTAAGGTGGATCAGTTCTTAAATTAAAAATATTAAATATTCAAAAAGAAGTTAAACAATCCGGATGATGACGATACAGCGATTTTCAGCTCCTTAAAATGTATAGGATGAGCCAAGTAAATGTAACAAGCTATGACTTCGTTCTTAGTACATTTAGAGAAAAAAGTCAAAGGAAAAAGATGAATCGTTCAAAATATGTTATATAATTGTTAAAGACATCTCGTAAATTAATCATTTCTTTACCACTGTACTTTAATACATTTTTTACATTTTCATTTAAATAAACAATACAATTATCGAATGCACATGCACTATTCCACTTATAAAAAAAACATGGTCTTATAAATACAGTACACTTTGAACCATTCATCTTTTTCCTTTGACTTTCTTCTCTAGATGTACTAGTCATGAAATTAGAGTTTGTTACACTTACTTGGCCCACCCTGTATAATCAATTACCAGAATACACTCTGTGATATATTCCTTGTTTTAAAAATTTACAAAGATACGTGTCGACTGACCTAATATTTCAGAGTCTGCTTCTCTAGTTTTCAATTTTCCTTACGTCCCTTGCCTCACCTTAGAATGAATACTATAACGCGTGACGTAAAGTAGGAAGTTTACTTTGAAACGAAACCAACAGGATATAAATGCGACCGCGTTCAAAAACGAAAGATCACAGAATAGGGAAATACAATTTCGTCGGAAACTACGGATTTCTCATAGGCTCAACCTGGGAAAGTCTTTGTTACGGTTGAATCTCCCAGGATTGATGAGAGCAATCGCGAGAGGACGGAAGCTGAGAAGATACAGGTGAAGCAGACTTCTCTGGGTCCAGGTTCACTTGTTCCGGTGGGAAAAATCGCTCGCCGATGGGACTTTTGCATATATTAATCTGTTTCAGGGAACCATCCTTTCCTTCCATGCCGAAGGAGTCCCTTTCACGGGACCTCTTCGAGATGGGTATTGACGGTCGGAACACCATCACAGAACTCTACCTGTCGCTCAATGGAAACAGGATATACCTACCTGTTACTTTTTGTGGGAAGATTTCCTCGGTCGCCGATCTTTCAGCGCTCGAACTCGTGAGAGTCTACGAAATAATATGTGGAAGGATTCACTCAGTTTCCGGCGAAGGTGAAATCCTCTCGTGTATCGAGTTTCAAAGAAAATCGATCCATTTTTAAATAGTTATTCGTCTATTTGAAAATCATTCGAAGCACTCGTATATCTTCCAATACATTAATCTATCCTTGAACTAACAATGGTGCCAAGCTATTCGTCGATTTCGCATATAAGGTAATTCTTACGAAGATACCCATGCTGGTACTTTTATATTTATTTAGTAATATAGAATTTAAAAATAAAGAACTTTTGTCAACGACTAAAGTTCTTTTTATTGAAGAGACATTCATTATTTATAATTTAAATAAATTGTCAATAATTTTACTTAAAAATGCAGAGTTAAATAGAAAGTGATTCGTTACACACAAATAACATCAATTTTATTTATTACATATTCTGAAGTAAAGGATATTAGAATATAAACTTATTGAAATATGTGGATAATAATTTTTGTACAATTATAAACAATTATCTGGAGTCCCTCCATTTAGGCTATTAGTAAAATCAAAATTTTAAATTACACGAAATAAAAAAAACAAAGTACTCTTATAATCTACATTGCTATTATTAAAAATATCATTTTTTCTTCATTTTTATTTTTTGATAATTTGTATTAATTAAAATTGCACATTGGATCCATACACCATTTCATGACCTATTGTTGGCATTTCCTATACCATTGCTCAAAAAGTTATTTTTGAAAACATTTAGTACATTTGTAATTGAATATAATGGAAATAGGGGTAGCCTTGGCTACTTTTTTATTTTTAGTATTTTGCAGAAAACAAAGAAGATAATGATAGAAAAGACAACACTAAGATAATTTAGGGAATTGTATTTGCGTAAATAAGAACAAACAAAAACTAAAACATTCTAAAATTTAACATTAACTACTTCGTTTGATTAAGCTCATCACTGATAATATTATTATTTATTTTATGATTTTAACAATATGTGATTTCTTACTATTCAAATAAATTTTATCTTATAAATGGGATATTGTCTGTCGTTACAAATGAATGACAATTTCTCGTTCCACAAATGGCTAGTTCACGTCTTTCTGCTAATAATTTTGAATGATCTTTATATTTTTGTACCGAGCTGAATTGATAATTAATTTTTTCGATATTAGCGGTATTTTTATATAAAAAAAAGTACAATTTAATAAATCTTCGTTTCCATTTCGAAGATTTTGGAATTAATGTAAGGTGGCACGTTTTCGCAACTTCAAATGGTAAAAATGACCATGTGACGTGTGATGAGATTCCTGCGTCACAGCTTAAATCATTAATTTTATATATATTTCACTTGTCTATCGGCAAGATCAGGTCTTTGTCGCAGCAGTACCGTACGGGCCCTGGCTCGTATGCGAATTTGTATCTCAACTTTGGAATATCAGAATTCGAACGGCAGGAAATTTTTAAAGTAAATACATTATTGATTTCTACTGAAAACACCACTACAGAATTTATTCGATAGATTATTTGGGTGTTATTAATAAGGGTGTAATGTGATTTGAACAATTTAAATACAATAATCAATTTGAATTTATAATTTTAAACGCATTAAGATACATTTATAAACATATAAAATTGTCGGGAAGAAAAATAGAGATGTAGATATTCAGTGCACAACAAAATTAATATAAGTACCTAGGATATCAATTTAGGGTTACCCCGAAAATGAAATATCGCATTTATTGATATCCCAGTGATCACAATCAGAGTGTTCATTCAGAATATATATATTGTGTTAGAGGGAAACAACTCACCAATAATTTTATTTTATTTTTCTAAATGTAATTCGAATGGTTCGAATGTTCGCCTTCTTTCCTTCTTACGATATATACGATTTCGCTCGGAATACCTGTTGAAAAGAGAAGCACACCACACGCGTAGATGATTTTAAGCTAATTATCAATTAAACAAAAGCGAAACTCTAATAACAGAAATAAACAAACGAAATAAAACTAAATAAATAAATTAAATATAAAGTTAATATATAAAACCGATTTTAACAAACGACCCGAGTTTTGCCTACCGCTTACTTCGTATTACAATAGTAATGGATACGCACTCTAACTCTTAGACGGTTCGCTTGGGCTATTCTCGCGCTCACCACGACTGTACGAGAAGAAGTGATTTCGGCTCGTGCCTTGCTCTACCACGTAAACTCGGTGGAACGTTCTAGAAGCTTTGGAGACAAAGGATCATAGAACCACGTGATCGTCACCAGTTCATAAAAAAAGTCTTCGAAATTTCGCGACTCGGTACACGCGAGAATTTGGTATTTACGAGTTGTACCTCGTCTCGCGTCTCGCGCCCACCAAGTGGCTCGGCTCACGTAGCGACAACGTTGCGCGAGGACGAAGTACACGGCAATTTCATGCTACGGTTTCAATATACGAAGCAGAATAACGTTTAATTTTAATACGCAATATTTACGTGTCCTTCTTCCAATGATAACCGTAACTGTAAATTCGAACGCGATGGTAATTTCCGATGTGCTTATCTTTCCAACAATTATACATATATACATATACGCCGTTGTTACATTACATGATTTAACGCCTTTCATTCGTAACAAGCAACGCACTTAACATATATACAATACTAAACATATTAAAAATATTAAACATATTAAACATATTTACAACGTTTTTCCGCGGCGCAGCGCTGCCAGCAGGGTGAAAGTGGCGTGACGACGTTGATTTCAAGGAAGGAATGTGTATCTTGTTCAAAAATGAATTTAATAAACTAGCGTCAAAGGCTAAGTTTGTGTTCGATTAGAACGAATTCGGGATGGTAAACCATCTCGAACACATTCCTGCCGACGAAATCAAAAAAAGTAAAAAATGAAAATGTCGGTACGTAACAACCATTAGAAAACCAAATAACAACGCCACAGAAGTTGTTCGATTGGGCGAGTGCTAATATCGAAGAAAATATTAATAATAACATTTATTGTAAGAAAAATTTAAGTCATGAATATGCAAATAAATTTTTTACAATTCTTCTTTCTTTTATACAGTAAAAATGTAATATTAATTGCATTCTTACTTAAATTTTACTGAAAACTGGATTGATAGTGTAAATAACTTCTACGAAATTTTAAGAGGAATCCAAATTTAAGCGTCAAAATGTTCATCGTTGGCCTATTATAACTAGCAACCATTAATTTTCCAAACAAAAATACGAATGGAAAGCGACATGCACGATCGTGTATGGCAATTAATGTAATAACACGACGAATTCAAATCTTGGATCTTGTCTTGAAAATGTGTGGCAGACTTACTATCCCAGAGAATGCGTTACGCAGGTGAACAACTCAAAGCAGATGATCGGACGAGTTAATGCGGGAGTAACGTAAAATTATAGACCTGACGCTCCGAAGCGTCAAGTTCCTAGCGTGTAAATATCACGGATGGATCAATACAAAGACTGAGCGCCACTTGTTGCAGCAGACAGGTCGAAGTACCAAGATGAAGATTATCAAGAAAGTAGAAGTTCTAAAAATATCGTCACTTGTGAAGCGAACGTGCATTCACCGATTCAAAACTGTACACTAAAACATAAGTATGTATATAACAAGGACATTCACTAGTAAGAGATTAAAAAAGTAGTGACCGCAGACAATTTTGCAAGTATTTGACGAATTTCTTGTAGCTAGGATAACATGATTATAAACAGAAATTATTGTGTATTCTAAATATATTATAAAACATTGTAACATATTATATTTTAATATGCTATATACTATTACATTTTAAAGAACAAAAGCTTTTGATTTTGAGTTTTGTATTACTTGTAATAGTAGAAATATTGAAGCTAATACAT
Source organism: Hylaeus anthracinus (assembly GCF_026225885.1). NCBI lineage: Eukaryota > Metazoa > Arthropoda > Insecta > Hymenoptera > Colletidae > Hylaeus > Hylaeus anthracinus. Next base: position 15,003,893 of record NW_026534344.1, on the reverse strand, counting down.
GAGAATAAAGATATCGATGCTGAGATCACTTATAAAGGTAAAAATGTTGAAATTACTTATGAGAGTTGGAATATCATGCATGAACTCGCTTATGAAAGTGTTAAAATTAAGATTATTATAATACGTATGAGAGTAGGTATGTTGAAAACGTCGTACAATAATTAGTACAAAAATAAATATTTAACAAATATTAATTCCTCAATTAAATCTAATAGAAATATGTCTTTCCTTGCTCTACTCTGCTTTGATGATTGAAATATTTGGTTTATAAGTCAGTTATGACTAGACTGTGGATCTTTATGGATTAATAATATGTCGAAATATGCAAAATATATGCAAAATATATGGAAGATGTATGCAAGGTATATGCTAAATATAAGTATAGGGAATATATGTATGGATGTATAAAATAATTTTATAACAACTACTTATTATTACTACATAATTATTAATTAACTATTTTTTATTGTTTTATTTATTATAATTTAAATTGCAATATACAATAATAGTTTTGTCAATATTTTCGATTGTAAATTGATGCCTCTTATCTGTTAAAATTAATTTATACGCCGAAAAAGAGCGTTCTACATCACATGATGTCATAGAAGCATATTTAAATTTACTCCAAGGATGTGCCAGAGCCTCTTATGGTTCTTCAACGTGTTCACCCTTTAAAATCTTGCTTATTATGAGTAATATATGAAAGTGTACTTTTCGTTTTAATACTGATTCCATTTTATCTATAACTTTTTCTCCGTAATCGCCGGGTATAATTTTTAAATTTTCTGTAACTGTAGTTACCAAATCTATAGATTCTGTTAGAGGTAATCCTATTGTTTCCAATTTCTTAATAGCTACTGACTTTAACTAGGAAAATGGAGATTAACTGCAGCGTGACTCTATCTGTTTACACGTCATATCATCGACTTTGTTTCGCCACTCACTGTATATCAATACAGTACATACCAAATCGAAATTAGAACACGTTGCCGATCGTAGTTGGTCAATCTTTTAGGCACATCTATCTTTTTTGTTCTGGCGGAGTATTAAATAATCGAATATGCACAATATGCAAAAAATATGCAACATTTGCTATATGCAAAATAAAAAATATATTTTTGGAATCATCCAATCATGACAGAAATTTCTCCCCAGGTTCCATTCGTTTACCTATTTTCTATAAAAATATGCATTTGCATAAAGAGCGGCAGTGTAGTTATGACACAGGACAGTTATCCACTGATCTATGACACAACCTTCACAAAAAATGATTTTGTGTTACAGATAAGCTACTCCACTCGTATGGAATATTCCACAAATATGCCTTTTTTAACCAACTTCGAAAAGGAGGAGGTTACACAATTCGACACGTTTTTTTTTTTTTTTTTTTTTTTTAAAGGTATGTTCACCGATTATGCCGAGATGACTTGACCAATCGGAATGAATCTTCTTGCATCTGGTAGGGCTACGTAGCTTAAAAAGACAGTTGACCTACTTCCATTTTTTATCGCAAAATTGTACTATTTCACGTATCTTCGACCTGAAATCGATGAAATCGATGAAACCCTTTACATTTTGCTGCCGGACAGGTTTTCGAGTTGATCACTTTGCAAAAATGATTTTTCTTATTGTTTATAACTATTGTTATCGCAAAATTCTTGTTCTTTGATGTAATTTGGCAAGGAATTAACCGATGGAATCTTCCACATTTAATGACAGCTAATTTCATGATGTTTCCATTTGGAAAAATTTATGAATTTTTTAATATTTATAACAATTGTTACTGCAAAATTTCTATTCTTTGATGTACATTTTTGTACATATTTATTAAGTTCCCTGTCTTCTCTTATCGATCTTATCACCCACGCATTTAGTTAGACAATGCGAGGTGAAAATCGCGAATCGAATCGTCCGTGCGCATCCGGCAACGCGTAAATTCGCCCCTGCCAGCACCTGCTGGACGCTCATTCGCTCCCTCGTTCCTCTTACACGTTCCTAGCTGATACTCCTGTTGCGACGAAAGCTCTCCACCCGATCGTATCTTCGGCGTGCCTTCCCTGGCGCAGATTATAAACCGCTGGGATTTATGTCGATTCCTGGAATCGGGGCCCCCGAAAGCAACAGAGAGGCGAACCTTGGGATGTACTTCTTTCGCTCTGTGTTCTTCGGCGGGTTCCTTTTTTCAGCCGCGTCGCGGCGGCCCTCACGGTACTTCTGCTCACCGTGGCTCGCTTGGGTTATCGCGAGAACCCGATAAATCAAGTTCGCGCGGGCGCCCACGAGATGGATATCAGCGACTGAGCGGACCGAGGCGTAATATTACTCGCGCGTGTACCCCGCGACGACGTGCGTGTGCACGCGGCGCTGCCGACTGTTGATCGCTTTATGTGCGGACGCGGAGCAGTTCGTACCGTATTCCCGTGGCAATTGAAACGACGCCCGGATGATCGGTTGCAAATGGGCAGGGGAAAAATGGCGACGGGAGACCGATCGGAGGCGGCAGGATTTATTATGATTACAAAGAAAGAATTTACGGCGCGACGACTCGCGGGGAATTGCGCGACAGAGGCTGCTGGGTCCTGGGTGGCCATGCACGGTCCGTTGCTGCCCGCTTCCTTCGAACTTGCATCGGAATTGCAGATGGGATTCGGTCGAAAATGGACGAAGCATGAATAAAAAGCTTGCGAAGAGACCTAAGAATTACGATCATTTTTTAATCGACTTCGAAAAGGAGGAGGTTTGGTAATGTCTGTTCACCGATTACGCCGAGATGGCTAGACCAATCGGAATGAAACCTGTTGCATCTTATAGTGCATGTCTCAACGGTGGTCCCATTCTCAAGATTTTTTGCGATATGTCATTTTTTACCCGTTTTTTTTGCAAAAAACCGTAATTTTGATTATGTATGTTCGCCGATTACGCCGAGATGGCTTGACCAATCAGAATGAAAGCTGTTGCACGTTGTAAAGCATGTCCCCTCGGTAGTACCGCCGTCAACAAATTTTTCGATTTGTCATTTTTTACCCGTTTTTTAACCAAAAACCGTAATTTTTAGTTATGTTTGCCGATTATAACATGACATTATCAAAATATTGACTTGAGATGTAGGCTGTTTAAATTGGACGCGTATTGTATGAACGTGAAGTTGAGCGAATGAGACGAGTGCGGACGAGAGAGAAGGAGAAAGTATATATAAACAAGCGAAATGCCAAATAAGGCAGAATAAGGCTAAGTATATAAATCAAAAGGAAATAAAGTCAATTTGTAACGTATGTAATCTGGAAAGAGTTTTCTATTCCCATCGCGATAAATTTATAATTACAACAGAGATACTAGAAACATAAACGACATATATGGTTTAGTAAGAAAAATATTAATTCTTAATACTAACCGAGGCTTCTCAGCGTAAATCGTACTCTTTGGATAAAATACATCGACATTTCGTCAGTATTGTAGCTAGCTTCTTTAGAAGTCGAATTACATACTGATACGTTGCTGTCCGCTTCCTTCGAACTTGCATCAGAATTGCAGATGGGAGTCAGTCGAAAATGGACAAAGGACGAATAAAAAGTTTGCGAAGAGATCTAAGAATTACGATCATTTATATCTCAATATCTCACGAGTTAATTGAGGTCGACATGTTAGAAGACTCACCCTGTATATGCATATATATATCTATCGAACAGCCTACCACTTAAATTTCAAGATTTAGAAAAACTAATCGAACAAGTACCATCTGTTAGACAAAACGAAATTACCTCACTGCGACTTCTACGATAAGGAAATTACAACCAATTGACCACTTGCTATATTGAAAGATTTGAGTAACAGCGTCTAAAGTACAACTTAAATCGAGAAACATGTACAAAACAACACGAACTATTTAACGACAGAAACTTTTGAGATAGTATTTGGTTTTACTAACTAAATATTTAGTGAAACTCTTCGCTAATGACCAGACAGTCGACAGTAGACATAACGTGAAATAAAACTATTAAAAAGAAATTCGCATCCTGGTTTATTATTATTGGCGTTTGTAATCTCCACGATTTTACCCGGACGCGTGTACAAATGCACCACGCGATAGCGACACGAAAAAGACCACCAACGTTCTACATGACACGATTCCGCAATACAACAGGCACCGGGGGAACCTGCCATAGGGGGTAAATTGACCGAGCCGCGACATACCCGAGCGAGGATTTCCCGCAAAAGCGTTCACCGGTCGGCCTTCGTAGTTGTATCCCGAAGACATCAGGAGCAGCATCCACGGCGGGTTACCCAAGTGCCGGAGCCGAAACCGGCCCGCTGCTTTATTTTATGGTTTTTCGAGACAATGTTCTCGCTGGCCGTTTCTGTTGGCGAGAGGCCAGGCCTCCCATATGGGCCGTACGCGTACTCGGGGCCCCATTGTCTTCGACAAGCGTAGTCGCTGCGCCGCGGCCCGCGACCCCATCGACCCGGACGCTACTTTATTCCCGCATTAAAACGGGCCTCGGCGGAAATTTCGTTCCGAAATTCATTACGCAGTCGTGCACGGTCCCGTGGTCCCAGTAGTCCCCCACGAGGGGCCTCCGCGAGACGCTCACCGTCCCGCTGCGCTCGTTCGCTCGCGGCTTGTTCGCTTTTTTATCACTAAGCTCGCGCGCTTTATTGCGACGACACCGCTGGTGCACGCTTCGAGGTTGTGTTTATTGGCGGCGCGGACCCGACTCGAGCTTACGCGTCTTTCGAATTACGCACCTGCGCGCAGCTTGGGCCCCTCTAACCGCCGCGTTCGCAAAGTTCTGCGCCACGGTGTGTATGTAATATGTACGTATACACTGTACAATGTGAATGACTCGTTCAGAGTTGGATACTATCCGAATTATCCAATTCATTGGTTTTCTTGTATGACCACTATGAAACGAAATGTTTCTACCCTTACGATCGAGTCATCTTCGTAAACTTACAGGTTAAACTTATTTATAAATTTGAAATCGTAATTCTCGGTAGAGAAGACGTAGTTGTATATCTAGTACCTAGTACTATTTTAACAAATCTATTCAAATATAAATCAATGTATAATTGTTTTCTCACATTGATTACGTTTGATTTCTAATTTTTAGGCGATCAATAACTTTGGATAAATCTTTATGGAAATCTATTTAAATGGAAACATAATTGATTAATGTAGTACAACCGGAAGTGCATAAGAGATTTATTGAGATACACCAAATGAAAAGTACGCGAGAGACTTGTAGAGATACAGATTTTTGCTTCAGTTGTAGCGCAGAATGAATTAATAAGCTGTACATGTAAGTGTAAGTCATATTAATACGGTTTTCTTTTTACTTAATTTATAAAAATATAAACATATATTCTAAAAGAAGACTGTTTCTTTATTTAAGTACTTCCTTGGTCCAACATGGGTCATTTAGTTAAAGCTGTTTTCTCTGGATTAGAGTGGATATGGGAATCTTTACTATATTTTGAAAAAATGTGTGTCCTTTGCTATCTTCATTTCTCATATATAATGTAACACATACACATGTTCCTCTATACTTTTCATGCATTATTTTTAACCGACTTCGAAAAGAAGGAGGTTACTCAATTCGACATGTATATATTTTTTATTTAAATATTAAATACATGAATAAAATTACATTTTTTTTTTAAATAGACTATCAATAACAAAGCAATTTTCTGACACTAATAAACCAAAATAGACACAATAGATTTTAATACATTAGGGAGAAAATTAACTACACATAGCATGTTTCTTGGGTATTATTAGACCACAAAGTTCTTTGTATTCAGAGTAATCCTTCGTAGATTGCGACAGTTTCACCCACGTAAGTTACAACGAAGTTGTTGCCATCACTTCCTGAAACTACCTCAATGATTATCTATGCCTTCCTCTCAGTATTTATTATTGTTCCACCGATTCTGTCTACCGCATGTCATCTTCGATGCAAAAAGTGTCCAGCCAAGAAGAATTACTAGAGCAATAAAATTTGTTTCTCTCCGTCGCATAGTAGCTTGTAACAACTTCAATCAATTACTATTCATTTAAAGTTTCACTATTTTTATCAATGTAAGAATAATCTTCTTGGATGGATTGAACCCGAGCATTGATTTTCCTGTCTTCCGGGACATTATGCGTGGCATCGAGGTATTCCGTTTTTAGAAACGCGGCGCTAAGACGATGCTTCGTTACCTCGAGTCCACGATTTGATTAACATTAAATCAGATAAAGCCGAGCGTCATGCATATGTAGATTCGAGCTTGGACGCCGAAGAAATACGCTTGGAATCTGCGAAGCGGACGCGAACCGTTCGGCATGCGCCAGATAAAATCTAGCGTTACTTTATGAGCTGCGGGTGATTTTTTATGGCACGCAGCATCCGCAACAGCATCCTCGCTTCCCGTCTCTGCCTTTTTTTCTCTTTCGTTCTTCTCGTTTTCTTTCCAGCCAGCAGCCGTTGACAGTCAAACTTCCTCGCGGGGATGCTCGGTGAAGAAGTATCGCGAAATTCCATGCCCCAGGTAACTGATACGCTTCCCGAGAGAATAGCCTTGCTGCGAGGATTTCGGTGGACCTACTCGAGTGTCGTATCATCTTCCCTTCACCACCGTTTTCTTCCTCATTTCGTCGTCGAATTCCGCATTGTCGCTCACGATCTGGGATTCGTCCCCTGGTGTTGTTGGCGTAGACTTCGCCAGTAATATAGAACCCAAGAGTAACCTTCCTTGGAATTGTTCGTGACTAGAGTTTTACGGTAACTTCAAGTACCTGCCTCAATGAAATATAAAAATGGAGAGGGCTTGTCTTCCAGTTTCTTTCTTGTTCAACTTTTGGTGGATTTGTTAGAATAAGAGTCCCCACCAGTGGTGCTGGTACAAATAATCAAGTTATTCGGGGCCCGTTCGTCGTTTTACGAAAAAAGCACCTTCGGGTGGGGTCAGGTTGCGGCTCTCAGACACAGGTACTAACCTTCGGTATGAATAAAAGGATTCATGTCGCTCATGACCGAGGGTTATATAACCCTGATGGTATTTCATTAAACTCTAGCAGTAAGAAATAACCTAAGAGAAAACATCCTTTACACTGCTGGAGACTAGAGTCAACGGGGCGTCAAGTACCCATCCTTGATGAACTATATAACGGAGAGAAGGCTAGTTATTATAATCGTCGCGCCCTTGACTGATTGTGTTCAGGACAATACGAGGTGTGATCAAAAAGTAAGGTGACTTTTTGAATTTTGCGAGATACCTATAATCGATTTTCGTTTTCCTTTTTTTCTTATGTTGCTGCATTCGTCCCGAACAAATATGTTCACAGTTGCAGTTATAAATCATTTGTCGTTTGTTTTTGTGAATCATAAATGTTAGAAGTGTTTTGCGTGTTCGGGGATTTTCTGCTATCGAAAAAAAAAATACATTAAAGAATTTTTCATCAAATTGTGTGTAATAAATGAAATTAAGTACTTCAAAATACTTGAAATGTTGACAGTGGCATACGGTGAGTGTACTTTAAACTGTGTACTCAGACTTTAAAACTCATAAGCTAGAAAAGCTTCGACATATTTGGAAGCACTGCTTATTAAATGTCGACATTTAATGTCGTTCACGACTTTTAACCTTTAAGGGGGAACACCAGTTTTCGGGTCGAAGAAACTGCTTATGTTTGCACATTTATTTTGATGATACTGAATGGCTAATATGAATATTTATTAACATATATTAAAGGTACACACTTTAAACAATGATTATGCCTATTTGCATAAAGGAATGTTAATCAGTATAGAAAATATAAGAGATGAGATTGATTTCTCTGGTTTTAATGATCGGAATGTAACATATTTGAAGATATTATTGCGCTTACGGATTTAAAAAAAGAATGTAATTGTCTAAGAGTTGCATTGTTACAGAAAGATGTACAAATTACAATTTTTCGCTGATCACGAGCTAAAGAAGTTTGAGAAATACTAGTGTAAATTAAACCTACAAAAACAATAACAATCTAAAATATATTTAAAAGAATGTTACTATTTTATCAATACTTACTTTTTTGAAAACTAAATGATAAATAAATAACGATTGAATATCGTGTATTCATGTTAATGGTACCATGAAACATTCAGTACATACCTATTAATAAAATAAATAATGTATGAGTTTGTTTTGTAAGTCTCAGTTGGGATAATAATGGATTTTATGCTATTTTTGTACTTCACGATATTTATAAATCCACAATGCATATTTTAAGCATGAACTCATAAAGTGGTAAAATAGTACAAATTTCTGATGAAGAATAAATAATTTAGAAGTGATCTTTTAAAACCTTTTTCATTTCGTATGAAAAATGTTTAGAAACAACGTTGTTACCGTAACGCAATATTTCTTTTGAAATATACTAACCTATGCTACAGCAAGGGGTAATACTGAACCAATCACTTAAACACTTCTTTTATTAAAGAAACTCATAACAAAGAAAAAGTATTATTTTATATGTAAAACATTACATGAAATATTATTTAAAATGAAGCTGGTTTCATACATTATATCAGAAAAACGCTTAAAATAGCTAAAATGTCTACTGTAAGCCACTTTAAAATTATATGATTAAGTAAAAAATATTATAAAAATGTAATAACTTCAAGAGGAGGACAGCAAAAATTTTGATATAAGATTTCGACTCCAGATGAGACAAATATACGTCATTGAGGTATTCATATACACGTGTTTAAAACTAAATTGATAATACATTGTAAATCGTCTTTTATTTCGTCATTACCGACACTTAATCTATTGTTAATATCTTTATCTATATTAGAGCGATAAAGTATAGTTTCGATTCTTTAGTTATTTTTCGGAGTGTAGTCGAAGAATATTATAAAGTGTCTTTACACCTTGACAATTGTTTTCATAATATACAAGGAAAACTATTAACTATGATAATATGTTACTATAAAAAAAATACCAAATTTGTACTTTCTAATAACAACGTTAAGAACCTCTGTTTTAAAAATTTAATCTGTGATGTGGAAACCTCGTTGAAAAATATTAATTACTGAAAAATGTATAAGTCTTTTTTAACATATCACGATTAAAATGAAATCATGACACTCGAACCCAAAGTGTCAAGGAGGTACTATTTTTATTTGGGTCAAAAAAATAAAGATTTCTTTTATATTCTTTGATGAAACAATTATCAATGTTTATTTTCATTTGTTATGAATCGTAATAATAGTAAAACTTTACTAAATTATTTAAATTCGTCAAACCGTTCGTAGATCTTAGCTTGTCTTTCGGTGTCAATGGCTGACACTCCCTGTCGAAAAAAGTCTTTCCGTTCACGCTAACCGCACCGCGCTTGCGTAGGCGTACAAATCGTAGGTGGAGTCGTTTCTATGCGCACGCGAGTGTATTGTCCCCCAGTGTCCAACGAATCGATGTATCCGCTTTCAGTTACCACCGATTGAGTATCCAATACATTTTATTATACGACGGTTTAATCTTCCGTTAATCTTAGACCTGCCTACCACTTGTAACTTTTATCAAAGATAGTGTAATTTTTGTGCTCAAGATGATAAATAATAAAAGATGTAATTGTTGATGAAAAAGCAATACGAAAAAATGTATATCTTTACTTCTCGAGGTCTCAACTAACTACAGTGGGTGTAGATTGTATTCGTACACCGATCAATTTCTCAACAAGTTTTGTGTGAAATTGTAGTTTCTTAATTTCTTTTTTTATAATCAATGATTTTCTACATATTTTCGGAAATCTAGAATAGATATAGTTCAAACAACAATTATTAGTTTATGTAGTTTGCGAAATCAACAAGAAAATACGAAAAATTGGTAGAAATATAGAAGCAATAAGTATCCGTACTGTTCTTATGACGAGCTGTTTACAGTTGAGTTTGTAACATAAACCCATCAGTCTATTGTTTCGTACAAATTAGAAAGCATCAAATTTACAGTAAATAGGGAAATGGAAGAAAATCCCATCCCGAATAACGTCAACATTTAGTTAATTTAAATTTCGTTACTTTAAATAAAGAACTAATTTTTTTGTACTGTTTATTCTAGATATTTCCAAGAGTATGTAGAATGTCATTGATAATAAAAAGTAAGTTGATAAATTACAATTTCACGTAGTTTTTTTGGAAAATGATCGGTGCACGAATATTTTCTACACCAACTGTATGTACGGCTGTCTTCGCGGATATATGTATGTATATCAGGGATGTGTGATCTTATTATACATAAACTGTGAAAATGCTTCGAGCGAGAATCGCCGAGTCGTATTATACAGGATGTCCCAGTATCGGTGATACAACCGAGATGATTCTACATGAAAAATCAAATCGAAAATAAGGAATAAAAATTCTTTCATTTGAGATTTAGTTCTCGAGAAAATCGATTTTGAATATTAAGCGAGTACGGGTACACTTAATTATGGCTTAGATAGGTGGTTTCGATACACACTTTAATTCACTTTAAATCCGTAGACAGAAATGAGTAATACAGCACATCATCTCGATACTAATGATACGAGTACTACTTATAAGTGTCATGTATATGAGTACTTCTTGTAAGTGTCATATGTATAAACATGCTTATGACTTGTATCGGGATCCATCCATCTAAACCATAGTCACGTGTACGCGTACTCGCTGAATATTCAAAACCGATTTTCTCAAGAACGAAACTTCAAATGAACAAATTTTATTCTTTATTTTCGATTTGTTTTTTTATATAGAATCACCCCCACTTCGATTGTACCACCGACGCTGGGACACCCTGTATAATAGAATGCTTACATCTTAGCAAAAAAAAAAAAAATACAAGACATATAATATTACTCAAAATATTTAACGGTTCGAAGCATCATAAAATTTCCACAATGCTGAGGAAGACTAGAAAATTTCGAAAGTCTAATGATGGAATGCTTGGAATAGCATTGTTGGCTAATAATTAGTTATCTTTTATTCATTATTTATTGTTTTCATTCAAACAAGAGTTTAGCCATCTCTGCTTGGTCCATACATCTCCTCGCATTCCCCAAGGACAGAATAGCTTGTATTCAGCCATAAGGAAGTCTCCACAGCCATCGACCGATCCAAGGCAGATGATCGCAAGCGAAAGGCATCGAGGAGGGCTGTTCGTTTCAATCAGACGGCCACAAATCTGCAGGGAGCCGACTACCGTCGCGCAGAGCTTCTCACGCACGCCACGAAAACGAACCGACACGATGACACATCGCGCCGATATCTTCTTCTATTTCCCTTTTCCCAGTTCCGTACACGATGAATCTCAAAACGAAAAATATATTACCTCGTAAAATCTAGCGCTAGGTGCCTATATCCGCGATAATACCTAGTCGTTAGGTGTGTTTTTGGATACTCTTTGCTCGGGGCAAACCAACATTTTTTGATCTTCCTTGAACGATCACGATTTTCCATATACACATCGAGAGAGTTGAAGGTTGGATAATAGTTACGAGTAGTTACGAAATTCGAATAGTCTTGAATCGAGAAACGAAATGGAAGCAGGCTGAAGGTGTTTTGCATAAGATAAAATAACTGGGACAGCGAATCGCAGTTGGAAAAAGTCACTGTTACATAGACACATTTTAAATGTAATTATTAGACTGTGGATCTTTATGCAAAAAAAATCTTCGCGAACGTGTCTAATAAAATTGAACCTAAATAGGAATTTATTTTATACTGCAAATATTATAACATGAACGTTACTTTCAATCTTTCTTATATTCTTGCAAATTGGTTGCACTTTGTAGGTTCTTGCACATTCAAATTTCCTATACATGCATAAAGATCCGCAGTCTAGTAGTTATATTTCAAATTAGTAGAAAAAGCCTGTTAATATGTATTTGTTTGCATACGAGGTTTGATCAAAAAATTCCAGAACTTTCTCAATAACTCTTTATTAATTTTTTATTAAAATGATTCCAATTTGTACACGAATAAGAGGCTTTACTAAAACAGTTGGAACATCGGTTTGGAGAAGGCTAGAGCAATAAAAAAAAGGAGGTTACTCAGGAAGGTTCCCGCTAAAAAATGAGCGCGAGTTCAACCCTGTACGTTAACGTGAAGGCGCGCAATTCGAAAAGTCCTGGAACTTTTTGACAACATACACACTGGCTACACATATGGTAACATACACACTGATTCAAACAGTATGTAAGAAAAGCGAAAAATATTTGATCCTACATTTTTATGACACTTTCCAACGTACTTAAAAGACATCCAGTAGGAAGCAGAAACAAGGATCTCCCCGAGCTAGTCTGAAACGCGCATCTACGAAAAGCCCACACGCCTCTCACGAAGTTGCCCTTTCACCAAACCAATTAAAAGTTTTCTTCGTCGATATGAAGACTGCTACACACCAATGCTTACTTTATATAATATTTTTATCTATCTAGTATCATTGCACACGTGTGATCCACCACTACATTTAGTGTATTAAATGAATAACATCATTATACTTTCTAAAAAATGTACAAACACTAATATCAAATAACCAACAAGCCTAGTTCAGAAACTTATGGTTAATTAGTTATCTTTTATTCATTGTTTATTGTTTTCATTCAAATAAGAGTTTAGCCATCTCTGCTTGGTCCATACATCTCCTCGCATTCATATGTACAAACACTAATATCAAATAACAGGTCTAGTAACGATATTAAAAATAGATATTGTCAAATTATGTCCACTTTCTTATTGTCTACGTATAGATCGCATGAAATTATTTCTAATCGAAATTAGACATAATTTGACAATTAATAATAATTGGACATAATTTTTCCATGGCGATGGAAGAAATATTCGTGTTCTATTTTAGCCGAAAAAATCAAAGGTTCTCATATATATTGGCTCGTAACAGTTAAACTATTGAACCGATTGGAAAATAATGTAAAATGTAATGGTTGGAAATTCGATTACCTTTAAAATGGCGTCTTGTGCGACCCAATCGGACGTTACTAATTCGAAATATGGCCTAAAATGTGAAGGTATGTCAGAAAAAAATCGAAAAAAAATCAAAAGTTCATATAAAAAAAACCTATCCGTAGAAAAAATTTTGCTTGCGATTTTCGAGTTTAGTAGGCCAAAATACATAAGAAATAAATTGTGGCATTGAATGTACATTTTTTTATTATTTTGTAAACTGTACAGGAGGCTAGAACGGCTAGAGTTCGAAAGCTGTTTTTGTGAGTATGATTCTAACGTGATGTCTGCGTTGGTTATCCGTTGGTTATCAGTTGGTCATACAAGACCTTCGAGTAGTTTGGGAAAGTGTCATAAAAATGTAGGTTAAAGAGGCCCAAACTTTTTGTTGAGATGTAATTATTCTATTGTGTTTTGTTTTTGAATGTGTTAAAAATCGCGCTTATGCGGAGATGGATGCGCGAGTTTGGTGTGTGCAATGTGCATTTTTTTTTGTTCTTCCTCTTTGTTCTGTATTGTAAAATGTGTGGTCTGTATTATTCTGTTCTGTTCAATTTTCTTTTATAAACTGCACTATTCTTTCTTTTTTTTTCCCTTAATAAACAGTAAAAACAAGGATTCTCTATATTTAGTTTGTTTGTATTCCTTGCACACGAAGCGAGGTAAGATTATAACACCTTTTCTGTATTCCTTGTGTAATGTTTGAAACAGTGTGCGTGTTGCCATATACCAACAGTAAATTTAAAACTCAAATGAACCGGCTTGATATTGTAGTGTTGAGGTCGGTTGCTAGTTGCGGGTGAAGTCAAGGTCGCGAATTAATTAGACGACTTCTGTTCCCGCCGAATGGTAATACAATCGCCACGTTTAGCTGTTCGTGCTGATTTTGTATTGAAGGTTTCTGGCCGATGCCCACCGTGTCGACGACCGTTAGCGTCGTGTTCGTGGTGTTACTGGACGAAGAGCCCGGGAAGAGGAACCTGGGACCGTGGACGAGGAAGCGATACGTTCTCGCGATCCAGGTCGCTCTCCGGGTTCACCGTTAATTATTCCACGGCACCGCGACGAAGGCGGCGATGGGGCTGTTGCCTACAAGGATTTTTCTTCTTTCCTACGAAAGAGTCGCTCCTCTACCCCGTTTGCCGGACGATTGAGAGGTTATCGGAATCACTTAACAACTAGCTCACGACTTGGCGCCTCGCCTCGCCCTTCCCGACTCTACTTCTCTCTCTCTCTCTTTCTCTCTCACACCCTCCCTCCCTCTTTCTTTCGTACGATAATTGCCCTTTTCTGGATCGCACGGTATCGCGGCAGACAATCGCTGGGTCGTTAACGTGAACCGTCACGAGGTGTGTGGCATTCGGTCGCCACGCTGGAGTGTCAACGTTGTTAAGATTAGCCGGCAGATAGATAACTCAATCTCGCGGCCGTCCGATCAGACCTATCGCTAAAACCTCTACGTGCACGGGAATCGTGTTGCTTCCACGGTTCACTTTAATTGCACTCCGTATTTTGTTCGTTTCGACGGAGTTAAACTCCCATGTGTATCGATTCCGCCACTACAGTATTGTCTGTTGTATTCCGCTTGATTCGTTACTTTATTATTATTTAACAAGTACAACGTCGAGCGAAATTGAACGAAGTTAACAAAGGTATACGCGTGGTACTGGCTATAGATCCTCGTATCGAGACGGTTCGGACAATTCTCTGGTTCAAAGGGAAAAGTAGTGGGCTTTATAGGTTCAGGAAAGATAGAAAATAGAAGGATAAGAATTATCTTAAGTTTAGTGGTCGGCAAACGAGAGGTAGCGAGGTCGAGGTCCGGGATGACTAGTTAGGATGAAATCATCAGTTATCGAAGGAAGAAATTTGGAATGTTTGCTGCTGGAGTTTGACGGAGAATGAGAAGAAGACAGAGTTATTTTAACTAAAGCTAATACAAAGATTATGTTGGCATGCAACATGTCTCGAAATAAGCAACTGTTTTCCGCCTTGAAATAAGCAAGTCGCTACCTTCACATTTTTGTTTGAAGTCGCCCGTCGAGTGAGAGAGATCCGAAATGAAGTGAGAGGTCCGTGAAAGCGAGAAATTGAACAGATTAGTGGAAAAAGCACAGAACATGTTTAATGTTGTCTCTTTCTCTGACGTGTGTATCCCCCGAAACAATACTGTTAGGCCGATCGCACACGGCGCAACCGATTTGAAATTAGTGTTGCAAACCGTTTGCGCTCTTTGTTTTACCTAGATCCAAGGTCGCACGTAACTAATTTTAGAGTGCTTTGAAACTGATCGGTTGCGCAGTGTGTGATCGGCCTTAGTTGTATGTAGTTTTGCCGATACACCGAACCCCCTGTTTTTTTCTACCGGGTCCTCCTCGTCTCGCTCGAGAACAAAGTCAAGCCGAATAGCATACCTTCCTCGGAATAAGCAACTCGCCGGTCCCGACCGAGTTGCTTATTTCGAGACAATACTGTATTCTTCCCCAGTATTTTATAAAGAGAGCATACATAGCGCCGTATATCGATTTTAACCCTTTACACTCGAGGTACATGTCGCAGGCATTGAAAAGATTAGCGTTCTACTCGTAGTGTGCCTCTCTAACATACCAACAGATATGGGCAAAACCCCAGGGTTCGAATAAAATGTGAAGTTTACCGATGTGTTTGTCTCATTTCTTTCTTTAGAAAATATCCAAAAGTTACCACCACCAAACAAATCAAGAATAATGCTCTGTTATCGAACTAATATACATATAACAAAAATTTTAGTATGAAGTATGTACAGATACATATTCAAGGTTGATAGTCCAGTCTATGTTAGTCAAATTCTATTTAGTATGCATATTTGAGACAAAACATTAACTCAACACATTTTATCTCATATTTTCTATTCACTTTATTCCAAACACAGCTTTTTCCAAAAGATGCTTTAAGGTTTTGAATGGTAATGATTGCAGTGTTTAAATCTTTTTCAGTTGAAATTTCACAATTCTTGGAATAATTATCGATTAAATTTCCTTCATAACTTGCAAAGACACCTGTATGTTAGCAAATATACTTGACCCATCGTTCTGGGACTGAACTTCTTAGCGTTGACGAGAAATCTTGATCTAACAGAGCTGTTGTGTTGAGTTGCTGGTATCCAAGAGTCATAAAGCAGGCATGTCTAATTGATCGGGGATGGGCAAGAGCATTCACTGTTGCTCGTATACAGTCGAGAGCAAACACCACAAGCATGTGACATCACAGCGAGACACGGCGAATGGAGAACAACATCAGTAGTAGGGAAGTAGCAGGGATGCAATGTGGTACACCCGATTCTGCTATTAGCTACGGAGAGTCTACGATCTGCACACACACTTAGTCTCACAGTCGTAGAGTAGTCTATCACGATACCTCTGTTCACGATAAAGTGTTTTAACAGCTTGTAGAAAGCTGTCTGCTCTGTTGTGACCAAGACAATTCACACAGGCATTGAATCTTCTATACTTTCTAAATCCTTAACAGTCATTGAGTTTTTTCAGCACTTAAGTCTACTTCAATTCATTTTTAAATTCAGACGCTGCTTTTTTGTTAATCAATGCATCGTTACTTCCAGTTTCGATATCCTATCTAATTATAAAGAAATGGAGGTTCAAATGTGACGATACACAAATAATAATGTTGCCATAGAGTTTTGTCGGATCACCCAGTGGAACAAGATATTTATTGATATAATACATATCATAAATTATTCCGACAAAAGTCTTTCGACTCTTTATGCATCTACAAAATTTTATTAAAATCAATGCGTAACATTGTATGTGATATCTTTGTTAGAGATCTTGGTTTCTCTTGCCTCGATGCAACATGGAGTTATATCGAAAAATAGTTACAGTCCGCATAAAAAACAGCTAATGCATTTTAGCTGACAGACACGTACCTAACAATGCTGCCAGTCACTTTGTTAAAACGACATCTCCGTTTAAATAGAGTTGTTCATGGTTCACATTTTGAAAACCTCCTAAAATAAAGATTTTATTTAAGACTGTTTCAATGAAATTAAAATTTCTTCGTTTACCGTCCCCGAACGCGTACTGAAGTTACTCATGAACATTTCATAATTTCCTCGCTAAAGGTTACGTGAAGGTCAACATGTTAGACCTCGTTGGTTTCGTTTTTTTTTATAATCTATAAGACTGTTGTAGTGAAAATATGCAGTCCCATTTTAAAAATACCTTGACATTGAAATCTCGGAAAAAATGACCTTGAGAAAAAAATTCGGCCCATCACAGTATTGGCGCCTTCGAACAGAATATTTTCTCCTCCTGACATTATTTTCTATCATAAATAATAAGCGATATATATGTAATGTGAATCTTCGTATCAGGATGGAGATTGGTTATATTAACAAGAATTGGTTCTCTGTAAACACAGTTATGATTATTTTTATACTATTACTGTACAACATATAAATTACTATTTACACAGCAAAAGCCATAAAAGACGGTATTTGTTCGTTGCCTTAAGAAATCATTCATCGGATTTACTCCCCGTACTTTGCCTCTTCAGATTTTTATCTGTTTCAATCGTAAAAATACCACCTGGCGGATTCACACTTCCGATCTACCAAGCAGTCGTTAAAATTATCGACTTTAACACATAACCATCATCGTTTTTCAAACAAGGGATTAGGCAACTATTTGAAAAAGGTCAAAAGTACACAGATTCTAATGGTAATTACTATGATGATTAAATTATAATTTGTTTAAATGTAAATAAACGTTGAAGTTCTGTAGCTAGAGTTAAGTTTATCTCAAACGGCGAATGTGATTGCGGAGCAGAGTTTCAAGATTCGAACCATACTGTTTGGCAGTGCCCAAAAAAAATGATCAGCGTGAAGTTTTGTTCCATATGCTCCTCAGCAACGAATGTCGTCCTCCGTATTGTATCAGCACATTTTTGAGTGAACCGGATATTAAAGGGTTAAAAATTATTTATAGTTTTCTTAAAGACTGTAATATAAGAATTTGATGTAACTAAATTGTATGTATCACAACTATTATATGCCGTATAAGCTATGCATGGTTTAAAACAGTAAAATAAATAGAAACGTTGAAGTTTTCAAAATAGATAGAAAATGTACTTGTAGACCTAATGCAACAAGCAAAACAAGAATTTTCAATGCAATGACTCGCGAATCAAAGTCAAGGTAACTGTCACGCTCGATCTAAACGCGAGGATCCTAGTGGTACAAAACGATCGGTCTACGACATGAAGGAAGGCTGAGACGCCAAGGTACTGATACACACGTGTAAGAACTTTCTGATGCGACCGATACCGTGCGACGGGCTGCTTCTCTAATGGATTCAAAGATGGATGATCGAGAGAGAGAGAGGGGGGGGGGGGGCGTGGAAATGTATGCAAAAATGTGTTTTTTAATGATCCTTCCTTTAATGAAATTAACAAAAAAATGTGAAAAGCGGGTAGAAATATAGAAGCAACACGTATTTGTGCGACTTTATTACAAACATTAATTTTTAAAACATCACAAAATAAAAAATTTACATTAATTTGTGAATAATTCATACTTCGTGGGATTTCCTTTTGATTTTATAATTACTGCTACTCTTTAAGCATTACATTACCTAAATGTTGATGTCTTCTTGCACTTCTCTGTTAGAGTCATTTTTAAAACTACTTTACTGGAAATTGGACACTTTCTAATTCATACGAAGCAATAACCTGAGGTGTTTATGTTACAAACTCTATTGCAAATGGTTCCTCGGAAGAATCGTACAAATACTTATTGTTTCTATATTTCTACCAATTTTTCGTATATTCTTGTTAATTTCGCAAATTATATAAAGCAGTAATTGTTATACAATTTCACACAAAAAAATTTTTGGGAAATTGATCAGTGTACGAATATATTTTACACCCACTGTATGTCATGTATGTAATTTATCTTTGAGTTTGATGAATTGTTTCTTATTCTAATCTATAAGTATATTAATAAGTCATTCTTCGTTGAGTTAAAAAAAAATACTAAAATGGAAAAAATATTAATCTTCTAAAAGAAGTTTTGTGGCACTGAACCAGCTGAAGGAAATAGTTCTTGATTATTATTTATATTTTGGTATTATTCGTTATACTATCGACTGCGAAAACTATTTTATTACTTAATAAAGGTAAAATAACTATTTTATTACTTAATAAAGGTAAAATAATAGATTCTACAAATATTACATTACTTCTTTTTTGACTTACATAATGACGAAACTCTATCAATTATTATTCATCAATATATTATATATTCTTATATCAATTTTGTTACATACCAACATATTTCGTCTAATCGCCAATTTATTCTTATTGACTGCAGAAGCTTAAAATCTAGTTCTCTGAATAGGAACCACTACAAGAATCGAGATGTAAATATACAGGAAATATGTGTATAAGTTGAAATATGAAATTCATTGATATTAAGAGAACATTCATGTCATTACTTCTGAAAAAAAGAAAACTATCTAAATACCAAACTTGATTAAAAAACAAACAAAAGCAGTGCTAGATGTTCATATAAAATCTATAGAATATATCGATGTTTGGTGAGACTCTCCATACGTTCTTTTTATCTAACAAACAAGCACGAATGGATTCCTTGATTTATTATTATTTTTGTTGATTAGTGGAGTATTGGCAGAATCGTCGATCGATGGAATCAGACGAAAGATTGCACAGTTAAAGGTACTCTCGCTCACATATCCATAATTGATCAATTAAGACCATAGTCATTGCAAAGTTTATCAAAATTCAAGTTAAACTGGAATGGACCAGCGTCGGACTTCAATTGTCCCAAGTGGGATTTTAATTGCAAATCTTACGGAACGTCTAATCGTAGCGACTGCCTTAAATTATTGCCTTATTTGGATAATGACTTGGATATTTCTATAGAAATGTCGGATAACGAATAGAATATCAGTAAGAGTGCATGCAATCGTTAAACGTATTTGAGATTTCTTTGATATATGCATAGTTAAACCTCAATACTAACGCTGAGAATATTTAAGAAATAATTAGTTGAGTTGAAAGTATTGTATGTACGAAGAGTTAAGGAGAATGAGAAAAGGAATGTGTGTCTACGTTTTGGCTAATTTAACGCAAGAATTTTATAGAATAATTAATATAATGAATATTAGAGTTAATATAAAAAAATTGTCAGTGTATATACAAAATAACATGATGTTTTAGTTTACTATAAGTACAGATTTTTCATAAAACAAGATATAATTTATACTAAATACAAGATATAAATACAAGATACAAAGGGGATCTAATAGAGCATAGTATAGAGTGATTGAAAATTAACGTATTTTTAATCGAGAAACAACGGATTAGCGTATTTTATATTTTTGCCAATTTATATATTTGTATCAACTACAGATAACTTCTTTTCACACTATAATTATCACCGTAAAGGTTTACATTCAAAACATTAACAATGATGAACGCGATCCTTAGTGGAGTTAAAAACTTTAAGATTGCCTCGAAAGTATAAATGAGTATTTATTACTCTGTATACACCTGTTATTCAGCAATGCAAAGATTACTTAAGTATATTTGTGTAAATTCGTTTGATGTTTTGAAACAGAAAAGTTTTTTCAATTGAAGTAGCGAGTACTACATATGCAGTATGTATCTACTTTAGATAAATCTTCTTCGTGGCCATCTTCAGGAACTCTGAGTTATAATGCATTTTTAACAACTACGATATTATTTATTTATACATTTTTATATATGCGTAATAGAAATGTTTAATAATACTAATAATAATAACTCTCAGTCGTGGTGCTAAATTGACGTAGGGGTAGATACTTCATGAAAGAAGCCGTTTTTCACCTACGACATTATATCTCAATTTTCGAGACTAGACATTTATTCGTACCTATATTTAAATCGATATGATTCAATTATACATTTTATTGTTTGATCTATTACTTGAACTATTATTTCTGTATCCTATTCTTAATTATTAATGATAGTAATGAGAGTACAGAAAGGTTTAACAATAACAACATAGAACGATCATCAATTACTGTTTGCGTATCGTGCACATTATGCAAATGTGAAACAAATCTCTTTCATTTACTAAATTTAATTATCGCCTACAATTAAATAGCAAACACCTAAAGAAATGTTTAAAATATCAATTTTTCTTCGTATTTTGCATAAATATAGTGGAAAGTTGTTCGATTTGAATAAAGAGAACACCGTTCCATTCTGATGTATAGATTCCCTTCGATCTACCTACATTACACCATTCTGCTCATATGTACGTATTTATTCCTTTAACTCGCGCGTGTCTTTGGTTTTTCGGCGTATTAAAAGGAATTCAATAATCTCGATCCCGATTCACGGAATAACAAGTACTTGTAATCGCACGATAAATTTTCTCGTGGCAGTGACCGGCGATAAATCTACCTGGGGCGCATTACCGTGTACATTTTTCAACGCCATGTCGTTTTCGTTCTTTTTGGCCGCGAGACGAAGGGAGGAGCGCCAGAAAAGAAGAAAGAGAGGTAAAAAGGAACGGTTAGATGTACATACATATACAGGGTGTATTCTAACAAGTGATACCCACTTCGATGGTAGATCGAAGACACGAGAACAATTTAAAAAAGTTCACATAAACATTTCTATGCTCCATTTGGCCTTGTCCTCGGATTAGAACCATTTTCCATTTTCCATTTTCCAAACCCATGTCACCAATTATTTCTGGCCAATCAACATGCGCATTTATAAAGTTGTACGGAAAATATTTCCGTTGAACAAATGTAACTTATTTGAGACACATGTTACAGAAAGAGCACTAATTGAAACTATTTGGTTCCTCGGAAGTACCATTATCTACATTCTTGTTTATAGTTGTTCTCTATTTTTGTTTAATACTTTCGCTGCGGATGACGCACATGTGCGTCCAACTGAAAATATATAGTTGTTTTTATTATTTTTCAGTTTTCATCTTTTTTGTTCGGCAATTATATTATATATAAAATAAGTTACCACAAATATATGTTTTCCAAAATAATCATATTAGAACATTTGTAAGAAATTTTTCATTAAAAAAAATATCATAATTGCAGCTTATAGCGAACGGCTACTTATTTTCGTCCGCAGCGAAAGTGTTAAATAATACGTAGTTCCAATTTGTAAGTATATTTCTTTTAATATTATATAATACTATGAACACCTTATAAGTATTATAAATTTTCTATATTTGTTGTTTCATTTGATTCCTATAATTATGTAACTTTAATTATCCGTATTATCTGATTTTTGTATATTTCATTTATAATCTCAATTTAATCCATACTTCTGAAGGTCAATAAGTTATATGTAGACCGAAACCAACAGGAACCAGGCTTTAACTTGGATTTTTGGAACTTTCAAACGGAACAAGGAGATCTATGCATTTATTAACAAAAGTTCACCATTTCGGATTAGATGAATATCCACAGACTTGTATTTAGTTAAAAGGTAGTTACTCAACGCACATCTTATAACAATGGTGATTGAACTGTGACTGATGAGCTGCACGAGGCTCATTTAGTCTCTTACTATTGTTCCAGCATACTTGTGCAGTTCTGTACATATTATTACATTTGGAAATTTGACACATATTATATATACATACGTAATATTCATGTAAATTTGTTGATTTCATTATGTAGCGTGATGTACATACGGATTATATTAAGTTTTGATCTGTCAATGAATCCGTACAATTTCATATTTCAAAATAAAGATATAAGCTTTCTGCTCCACATACTTTTCCTTGCATAAAAAGAACATCGCACATACAACTATACATATACCACATCCATGTAATAATGATCATCAACCAATCCCTATTTGCACATCGCGTGCGCCATTCAAATGTGGAGCAAATTCCTTTCAGTTATTAAATTGAAATGTCGCATACAAACAAATAAACAAGACCTAAAGAAAATGCTTAGAACTCCGTCATGAATGTTTTCTAAGTTCTAGGTATACACAATTACACAAATACCGGAATCACATAATAAATATTAGATGTACTTACTAGATATACCTATTTTAAATGTTATATATTTTTATATTCATAACTCTATCTTCACTAATTTTATCTGCACTTTTAACTACAATGCAAATACAGCTTTTTTTCAATTTCAAGGAAAAATTTTCTATACGCGTTATAGCAAGAACACTTCCATTTGCGTGTTCAGTTTTTCTTCTACTTCATAAAATAATCGTTATATATGTATTAAACTATAGTAGTAAACTATGGTACAGGTCTGAATATATCGAAATGGTTGACAATAAATAACGTGTACACACCCCTTGAAAAGTGGAAGGGTTATGGGACAAAATGGTGCCTATATAATTCAATAAATATATATCAAAATTCAAACGTGCCTCTGAATTTTTTTAAAAATCGGCACGAACTTTCTGGACAACCCAATATTTAAATATAATCATAAACCATTTCTTTACCAAAGAACAACAAATGTTCAATTTGACACGAGCATTCTTTGCCCTTTTACATATGTATTTCAATTCGTACCTAAAAAGAAACTAATATTGGACAGCGTTTACCAAATGTGAAACCAATTTTAAATAGTTTCCAATCATAAACCTACGAACTTTTCATTAATTGATACATATTTATATATAATAAAATGAAAAGAAATTAATTTACAATAAATCTATTTTCTCAAGAGTATATTTTTTTAGATAATATTTCTTTCATTAGTACATACGCATTCCTAATCTAACAGTGAAATCTACCATAATACTATACTTTACTCTTAATAATACCGTTCTGATATAGAATGCGGCTTTCAAATGATTCTGATGTGCTATACATACATCGTTACTACTATGCATTACCATTGGACTATAAAATGAATCTACACGTTAAACGAGTAGGTAGAAAAGTGGCCACATTTCAGGAGTATGATTAAATAGAGCACAGAAAACACATGTTAACGTCAACAGTTTTCATTGGCTTCGTGTCCCTGATTCACTGAAGCGGATCCCACGTGTTAAGATACACCCTGTATATGCTCGTACGCGCCGTCGCTTTAAGATTCAGCATATCAGCCCGTCGTCGCTCTCGCGCAAGAAAACGCATCGGGACGGTAAATTTCGCGAGAGCCGGTGAACACGTCACAATTCAAGATTAACCAGGATGAAACGTAGAGCACCGGACGGGCCCAGTGTCGTATCAGCAGCGGTCGAGTGCCCCGCGCACTCGGACGGCCGCTATCTGTCGCTCTGTTCCGGTTGAAGGGGAACGAGAAAAAGAGAGTCAGGGCCTCTCGTCCAGAACGAATGTCCCGTGATAATAACTGAACACTTCGCGGCCAGTCTCCCAGTTGCTGATTTGCTCGTTTTTCTGATAACGCGCGAGAAATGCAGCAACGTCGCAGGAAAGTAGAACTGCCGCGGTCCGGAAAAAAAAAATGAACGATGTACCTCATACGAAAAAACCGACGCGAGAATTTCTTTCAATGGAATCGAACGCTACTACGAAGAAGATCGACGTTCTTGTTTACCGAGGCTTTCTGCGAGAATATCGTAACACGCGTGGCATGCGAAATCGAGTTCAGACTTCCTGGAGTCGTCGCGGATTTGCATCATGAAACGCGCTGCGAGCGTGTCAGGCCACTCTCGAGGCAATTGCCACAATCGTATCTCCTCAATTTCTCCTTAATTGATTAACACTCAACGGACGGGTTGTTCATACTGTACCTTTTTTCAAGTTCTGGGTATTTTTGAGAGAATGATGAAAGGTATATCAGCGGTTTTTTAAAGACTGTTCACTTTCGTATCCAATATTGAGACAACGGAATCTGAAACAATTTGCAGCTACTTTTAGATTCATTTCTCTTTTTCATTGAGCTATATACTTTATAAGGTTTTTAAGGATATTTTTTCTTCTCTTCTCCAACAATTTGCGAAAGAATTTGCGCCTTCGTATTTCCAGACAAGCTATTCGATGAATCTTTTTCTGGAGTGCTCTGAAGTTGATTTATATTTTTGAGAAAAATATATGAAATAAAGGTTATAAGTATCTATTTTTTCACGGTTATGAAATTTAAATATCTTAAGTAGTAACCGAGAAATAAAATGATAAACTTAAGGGTGTTTACCCCCATATTACCCTTAAACGAAGGGGTAGCGCTCTGAAATTTTACAGAATAATGTTTCAGACGAGGAACATTGTGTACCAAGAAATACACCAATTTAACTTTTGAATTTAACTTTTAATAGATTTCTAATAAATCAAAAAAACGCAATTAATTAAATACAGTATCATCCTTTCCGTCGTTGTTTGTTTCATACTACCACAATATGTGAAATACTGATCAGATTTCTCAATATCACTCATATACTCAGATACTGTTTCAGTTCATCGTTTGAAATATCCGTCGTTTTTTATAGATTTCTAGGAGGTTTGGCATGTATGGTGTAATTTATGCTACACGCTCGGTAACACTCTTAACATTATTAACAAGTATTATACATCTGTATCTAGAGTACTAATAAAATTTTCAAAGGTCATTTATTTATTTTGGCAACTCCACAGATCTTAATTTGAATCTTCAATTTCTGATTCTAATCTGTGTCCAATTCTTTTTTGTAACGCAACAACTTCACGCTTATCATTTAAAATATTAGTTTCATTACCAATGCCAATCTTTACATTGGTTACACCATCAGCATCAGTATCTACGTCACATACTTCTATGTATTTCTCCCCACGAATTTCATAATTTCCAGTCGAATATTTTTTACGCCATTTTCATGATTATAAAATTACTAAAAAACATAACCTTAAACATAATTTGATTCACTCGATGTGACACATAGATATTCCACGTAGAGTCATGGTAACTCAACTTTAATATGCGCATAAAAACGATAAAATACAATCGTGCGCGTTAAAAATGTACAAAAACGCAAATCACATTGCCTGTTTTAGGAAGTTGAGATAAAAATATGTAAACATACAGGTTCCATTCGTTGACTGTTAATATAAACATAATTTAATGGTGAAATAACCGGATAACAAATAGTATACATCAGCCATCACAATTTCATTGCGCACGTGCCAAACTTGACACATCGAATAGTTTTAATGTATTTATGAATATTCATTATTAGGCATGAGAATGAAAGACATAACATACGATTTCATTTTGACATGTTAGTCAAATTTTATTTAGTATGCATATTCGGAACAAAACATTAACTCAACGAATTTTATCTCATATTTTCTAGTCACTTTATTCTAAACACAGCTTTTTCGTCTAAATCTTAAACAGCGTTTAAATCTTTTTCAGTTGAAATTTCACACTTGTTGCAATAATTGTTGAACAAATTTCCTTCGAATGAATACATTTATCCGATACTCAGTAAATAAATATTTTTCATCCATCATACGTCCAATAGATTTATATTGGATAAAAATCGTTATTTATTATTTATTGAATAGATCTGCAAATAAATGTTTATACTCATTATGGCGTCCAATAAATTTAGTTTGAATAAATATAGTTATTCGTTATTAAAATAACGGATAAAGGTACAATTTTGTTTACTCGACTCTTTCATCAAAATGGAAACAATAGACACATTACATTACCGTTACTATCACTAGTAACTGACGTCACTCGTGTTCAGAGCGGTGCCATGTCGTCCTTAATTATGTAAAAACAATTTAAAGAAAGCAAGCCATTAAAAATGTGATTTCGTAGCACGCCGAATCCTCTTTCATTCTCTCCGTAACCAATCTTTCCAGGATGTTTCCTTTCTCCGCAACAAAAGTGCCAAGATGTTGAACTTTTGTACAGCTGCGTTGCACCGCTGAGACGAGGTCATCGTATTTACGGGAGAAATTTGGCGACATGGGCGTTAGGCCAGACAGTGCTACGAGCTCTTAATTGTAATTAATTTACAATCGTGCTCGAGTCGATTGCTTTATCGCTTTAAAAACGAACGGCGTCTTGGCGCCAAATATGGCGGCTAAATCAAATATCAAGCACAGAACGAACGTTAAAATGGTAATTGGAGAGTATTCAATGTTTAATCGTCAATACTCCTTTCGTTCGTTTTGCTTTTATCTTACGAGAGGAGCGCAAACGTTTCCGGTTAGCCTACGATTTAAAAAGATATTGTAAAAAAAGTAGTCAATTTTTAGTTCTTTTTAAGGATTTTTTTTAATCTATAAGGAGTTTTTATAAAGGATTTTGCCCACATATTTATTCACATTTTAAGAACATACACAACTTGGTGCAGGTAAAAATAATCAAAATTAAACGTATCACAAGTGAACTGGTATAGTCCATCTTGAAAAAACTATGTTTGTAGTGGACACGATTCCGGCCGTTCTGCTTACCTGAAATGAAAAAATCGAGAAACATTTTTATCAATATTAGCATCGCTATGACCCGAATCAGAATAATTATTAAATATTGAGAATTCAAAAAATGGCAGCACATTAAAGTTTGATTTATCGATATTTTGTATTTTCTTTTATCCTTAGTATGTTAAAAATAAATATTTAGAATAATCAGATTTTGAAAACCGAGTGATAACACACATGTGCCGAAGATTCACTCCAACGTCATTCAGTCACCTGGAACTCGAGATATCATGCCAGCCGTTCCAAAAAATGTGCTTACAAGGAAATCGCGTTTAAAGTTTACATACGTATACTTAAGATTATGATTAAAATCCAATCCTCGTTTACTGACTCGTTGAAAATGAATGTCACTTTTAAACATTACTAACGAAAAAATTGTAGTAAAACCTGCGAAGAATTTTAAAATGCAGTATCCAAATGAATTGGAGATGATAATATCGTCAAGATTTTCTTTATTCTGAAATTTTCTAGTCGATGTGCTGGGATAAAATCTGTTTCAACGCTGAACTGGTTTCCTTGAAATTTTCTTTTTTTAGATCGTACAGCGTGAACATTCTTTTCTTTGGCTCCTTTTTGGTCCATGTTTATATAGAATTCGTATAAAACGAATGAATATTTCAACTCGGAACTCGTATCTGATTTGCTTGGCGATCGTATGTAGCTAAACTGAACTTGAAACTTGCAAATATACCTAGAATAACCTAAAGTGACTGAAAGGTTTCCTGTTTTTAACTAAAACCATAAAACCATAACTTTTACAAAAATATACCTGGTATTATGATACCGATATAACGATGGGTCGTTCGTTGCGGTTACCATTTTCTTTAGACGTCCTTAACGTCGTTAACTTTTCGAATTCAACAAAATCCTTTGACAGGTATGTTTTCAAAGGTTTACACTTTGAAAAAATAAGTAATTATATCTAGAATTGGTGAGTATTCATAATCAATTAACTAGAAATTATTTCATACTTTTTAGTGTAATTTTAATATTTTTTCGAAGTCGGTTATATTTTTTTCCAAAAATGATTTTATTACTCACTCAGATTTAAATCGTTTAAAATATATTTACATTTAAATTGACGGTTACTATCAATCAGATTTTCAATATTTTAAATCTTCTATATTTATCATATCAATCTTGACACAAAACAACGAAAACCCATATAATAGTTTTATTCACATATCATTGTAATTATTCAGAGATAAAAATACAAGTTTAGATTGTGCAAAGATGAATCTTAAATCTTGTCCATTGATCGGTTCATAGGCAACATATCACATACGTTATGTGTTTTCTTTTATATACTTTTATATTATAATGTAATTTATCGAATAAAAATAAATTATTGCAAGTTTACCTCACTCTAAATTGTTTTATGGACAAATAAAGATTAAGAATCTTTATTCAAGGTATGCCAGAAGGTTAAAAAGGTTAAGGAACACTGTCTTAGATGAAGAGGCTTCGAAACATTGCGACATGACAAATTGAAGGTGCCACAATTGGTAGGCGGATCTGGTTGCATTCCGCGCAATCCTTGCATTACTCTTTCGTTTGAAATGTTAATCAAGACTTGAACGAATCAATTATTTTTACGTTTATGTCCCTATTTGCAACAATCTTCTTAATAATCTACAAAAAAATTTTGTGCTAATAAACAATAAATTAATATATATATATTCAATCATGAGAAGGATAAGAGAAGATAAACAATTAATTGTGGTATCCTTGCTGTCATTCTTTCATTAAAAAAAAAATTTTCAGAATATTCACTTGTATCTTGTTTAATTATTCGAATTTGGATTTACTGTTTTACTATTACATATTGTAAGTAATGCGTTAGAAATATTTTTTATGTATAATTTTCAGAAAAATTCTGTTCATTATCACCGAGGAGGATTAAAACAATAAGATATATTAAAGATAAAAATAAGGTATATTAAATTTAATTATTTCCCTCTTCCCTTGCTTGTTTCGTGCATTGATTGCACTGTCAGGTGGAGCGTAATGTAAACTTTCTCGGTAAATATTTTTCACTTTGTGATCACCTTTCTCTCAAGCTTGACATCTTTAAAAAAGCCCTCGCTTCCGAGAAATGTTTGACTTTTACAAGCGAGTGGATGAAAGTTACAACCTGGCTCGAATGGTTCCTTACCTTCACGCTGCTTTTATATGATGATACATCAAATGACGACGGACCACCTTGTAATTTCACTTCCATGAAACACAATCAGATGATAGCGTTAATCTCCATAATATCAATTTTATACTAATTATCGTTCGATAGAGGGTGATCTACCAACAGCTGTTATTTGACAAAATTTCTATTCGTCTCGAGCTTGTCAAATTCGGGAAACGAATTATAAAAGTCCTCGCACGCATTCCTATGGCCACGTTAACCTTTTTTTTTGTACCAATTTTGAGCATAACATGTGGAAGATGTGAATACACAAGTGTGATTTATCCTTTTCATCAGTTTAATATGTGAAATATCATTTTTTATCTTTTATAATTATAGTTAGCCAATTTCACAAATTCTAAACAAATGTATGGTGTAAGATAGCATTTAAAGATTCCACACAAAAGTGACAATTGTACTAGAAGGATATAAATATTTTTTGAAATCTAAAAAAATATTATGTTTATTGTCCAATATTTTTGTTATGAGACAACTTCTCCAATTTTTTTTTATAAATGTACCTTGTATATAGGTATAACGTATATTTTAATGACCGAAATTCATTAAATCATTCAAAAGTTACAATTTATTTTCGAATAATTACACTGAGACTTCTAGAAACATATGTGAGAAAAATAAACATTCCTCCTCATGCAATTATAAAATTCATGAAATTGTAAAACAGAACATCTTGTGTGTATATATATAGTGTAAATATTGAGTTTATAGACAGTGACCACTAGATTAAGTTAGCTACATGTTCACTTTTCATTTTGATACATAATATTTGAAAACATTATTGAACTCATGTTTGCTGGAGTTTGTAAGTGCGTTTAGTGCTTATTATTTTTACGTTAGTTACATTTATTACACTTGTTAAGTTTATTAATTATATAATACCGTATGTCCATTTTTTCATTTTGATACGTAACATTCTTCAACTCGAAAATTCAATTTCAATTTCAATTCAATTTAAAAACATTATTCAACTCATGTTTGCTGGAGTTTGTAAGTGGATTTAGTGCTTATTATTTTTACGTTTATTACATTTATTACACTCATTAAGTTTATTAATCATATAATACCGTATGTTCACCATAATCATAAAATAAATTATTAAAAAGCTTCACCTTCAAACCCTAAAAATGGTACAATCAAATTTTCATAATCAACAAAATAAAGAATGTACAAGTTTAGTATTTGTAAAACTCTGTATAAATAAGAGAAAATTGTAAAACCATTTATTTGTAATAGATTATGCCAACGAAAGTTAATCCAAGACGAGTAATACAAAAGAGAACTAGACCGGTTGTACCTGAATAAATCTGACTTTGTAGAATTTTTCTAGCTTGTTTGCTAACGACTAGTATCGGTACAGACGCTGAAGACGAACTGGTCCGCTAATACCGAGCAGTGCGCGCTGACGTCGAATCCGTATTTCAATTTTGGTCATTGTTATTACTGTCGCAGCTTCCTCGAGATCCGTTCCTCTTGAACTCGTCGGAACAATGTTTTACATACCCGCTCCGCAGGACAAAATAAACGCCGGGGACCACAGCGCCGCGGTCCACGGATTCTCGGTTGCACTCTCGACGGTCTACCGGACCCCACGAGTGTGTTTGGGTTCCAGAGCACGAAATCGAGAGTGCTCGGTGATCCGGTGGCGTGCGCTGGAACGCTGTCCGGAATTCCAAGAAGCCGCGTGCTGCACTGATAAAGAGGAAAAAAGAAAGACGAGTTCCGCGGAACGAGAACAGGCGGAATAAGGAGACGTTTCGTAGTGACTTCTGCGACTCGGTGGTCCCTCCCTAACATGGATAGGTCAAACAGAAGAGTTTATTAACCCTTTTCAATATGGAACACCTATAACCCCTTTAAGTGCCACATTTAGATTCGTATAAATGAACGGTCTCACAGCATACAAGTTAATAGTAAATAATAATAATAATAATAATAGAGGGGCCTATTTGAAAGCTAGTAGAGACATGTTTCGTTAGAATATAATCATATGTATATACGAGTACAATACATATATCTCTTATATATTATTATATATAAGATATAATATATAAAATATATAAAATATAATATATATAATATATAAAAATTTTTTTAGATGCAGCAGTACATATGCAATTAACAATTGCATCATTTCTTTAAATAGAAATGCATTTTTTTTACACACATCGATTCTTCTACGTAAAAAATGATTCGGATACCATGGCAAAAAAATTATTAGTTCTCGAGATATTTTCAAAAAATGTATTTATTGAAGAAGATGCTCAAAAAGAAAAATTTTAAGTCCTACAGATGTAGTGCTCTTTGAACCATTTATCTTTCTCCTTTGGCATTTTCTCGTAAATGCAATAATAACGTAGTTATGACTTGAAACAATTGCGTGGACCACCCTTTATACAGTGAGTGTTGCATGTATTTGTACACCGATCAATTTCTCAAAAAACTTTCGTGCGAAATTGTAGTTTGTTAACTTCTCTTTTTATAATCAATGATATTCTACATATTCTCGGAAATCTCTGGAATAGATGTAATCTAAACAGCAAGTACTAGTTTATATAATTTGCGTAATTAACAAAAAAATATTAAAAAATGGGCAGAAATATATGGACAATAACTATTCGTACGATTCTCATGACGAACCATTTACAGTAAAAGGTGTAACATAAACACATCAGTTTATTGCTTCGTACGAATTAGAAAACATCAAATTTCCAGTAAAAAAGTCTTAAAAAATGCTCGAATAGAAGAATGAAAGATGATTCCACCCCAAATAACGTCGACATTTATGATAGTTAATTTAATGCCTAGAAGAGTTGCAGAAATTATAAAATCAAAAGGAAATCCCACGAAATATTAATTATTTATAAATTAATATGAATTTCGTTTTTTTACAAACTTTTAAAAATTTAACAATTGATCGAATACTTATTGCTTCTATATCTCTATTGATTAATTGTTTTTTCTTGTTAATTTCGCAACTTATATAATTAATTAATTTTTTTTGTACTGTCTTCATTTTAGAAGTTTCCAAGAATACGTAGAATATCATTGTTTATAAAAAAGAAGTTAATAAATTACAATTTCACGTAGTTGTTTTTTGGAAATTGATCGGTGTTCGAATACTTTCTACACCCAGTGTATATACAATTACTCAATTTAATATTCAGGCACCATGGTACTTGTATAAGTATTGTTCTCTCTATTCATTGTAAATAATGTTATCAAGTTTTCCAAATTATGATAGGTTAAGGAGTTTATATCTAATCAAGATTTAGAAAATATAGATTTTACAATTTTTGCATTTTTGTTAAGCAATCTTACGTAATCTTGAGTGTACCTAAACAAATTTTACGGTGATCCGATCAAGATGGAGATTCAAACAAGTGTGCTGCGAATTCTTTATAAAAAAAAACATCATCCCTGTCATCTAGCATTTCATCGGGAGCTCTATGGCTATAAACATCGGTGTCCTGCGGAAATCTGTGATAAGGTTGAATAATATCTTGATATTATTTTACGAAAATTTTCAAGTAATAAAGTAAAATTACTCGTTACCTATTAGGTTTAGAGCTAACGAAGATCAATACTTTTTTATTTAAAATCGAAACTCTACCATATTTTTGTATAAAAAATATACCATTCCAATTAAAAAACTGAAGGTCACCTTCACTTCTCAGAAAATAGTACAAATACGAAAGATCTATATACCTGGTTACATTGCAGATAAAAAACAGTATCAACTTTTCCTCTTTCATTTTTTTGTCATATATACTGTTTATGTGAAAAACGCTGGCTAGTGAATCCGTGAACACCCTGGATATTGTATTGTTGTCAGCACATTCCGCAGGTGTTTCAATAAGAATATATCATTGTTCTGTACTGAACGGCTAATACAAGAAATTTAGATGTAAACAAAAAAAATAGATACATGTCGAATTGAGTAACATCCTCCTTTTTCGTAGACGGTTCTGTATGAAATTTAATAATTTCAACTAAAGTTGAACAAATATTCTACGTGTAATAAAGTGTGGTAAATACCCAGAGACTAAACAAATTGTGGCTGGTCCAATTTTGCTTCTTACTGTAGCTCACAGTGTCACACTCGAGACTGCATGTCAGGAATGACGTAGTTGGACCCACCGCCACTTGTGACACGCACGCTCGGTGCAAATTAAGTACGATATTTCACCTGAACCGAGTGGTCCAAGCTCTTTATGATCGTGTTCGGTATATTTGCGTTGAATAGACCGATAAATACGACCAGCGAGACAATAGACTTATAGTTATTGTCATCGAGCGGTGCACGCACCCGGCCCACTGGCCGGCAAACGGCGAGCTCTAGCCCAGCAGCTTCTAATTTAATGCTCGAATTTGTATTTGGAAAAAAATTGAACCGAGTCACCGGGGCTCGTTATCCCCTCGCAAAAGCGTTTCGCTAAATGGAAATCGAAGCGATCGCGATCAATAGGCTCGGCTGACCTCGTTCCCGCGAACCATTCGGACAGCCGTGTAATCGTAAACTTTTTCTTTCCTTGTCCTTTTTTTTCGTTCCAAGCGGCGGTGATTAATCGTAGCTACGGACTAGATAACGTGAAATTAAGCCGAGCCGTGTGTGAGCACCGCCCGAACGGATTGCGCGATCGAGCAGAGCCCGATTTATTTCGCCGTTGCGCGTGCAAATAAATAAAATTTAATTCGATCGTGGAGAAACGGCGATAACTTTTCTATTTCTCTGATTTCGAAACACGGTTAGTCTCGCTTCGTAACACCGAATCGAATTTCGATTTAGCCTCTTTCGGTCATCGTTTTGCTCGAACCAAGCAATTAGATTTCCGGTTGGAGGAAATGTTTAGAGCAACGATGATGGGGTAGCTGAGGTTTACCCTTTGCACGTGAGAAGTGATTCGCGGTTATCAGTGAGTTTTGCCGCAAAATTTTTGCGCGGTAATTCAAGAGGCGACTAAGAGACGGCAGTCTTTATTCATTAACCTCGAAAAGTTGATAGCAATATTGTTTCTTGAAGAGATTTCTAAGCTCTGTATATATTCTTTTAGGAAGTCTAAAATGGTACGTCTTGAAGTATCAGTGATTTGTACCTCTGGTCGAGACCACGGTTCTGATAGCATCACTGACGTTGGGATTTGAAAGTTGTTCTTAAGATCTTTAAGAGATCAATTCGAGAAAGGAGACGAGTAAAAAATACACAAATCAATATCAAAGGTTTTTGTTTTTAAGATGCAAGAAAATATAATATATGGTTTTTTTATACATTATCCTCTGTGCAAAATTATTTTATGTTAACTGTGAGCAATTCAAAAAAATTCAAGTTAATTTAAAGAATACGATTAGGTCCAATTAAATAGAAAGCTTGAGAAGTATAATAAAAATAAGACGTTAATTTGCAGTGTTAATTAGAAGCTCGTTAAAATGGAACGTTCCCACCATATGTATGTGATTATTTCCAAATACTGTAAAGAGAATATTCGCCTAGTGTCGGTTTTTGCGTGATATATTTAATTTTTTCATCTAAAAGTTCCAATCTTAAGAATTAAGGAATTTGTGTGCAATTTTTGCTTGTAAATACTAAGATTGACACCATGGATTTGTTTTGAAATTGTACTATTATATTATTTATTTCTTATAATTTTTGTTAGGTAGACATATAATATTTCTCATTATGAAGCTTCTTGAAATTATTTTCAAACTGTACTTTAAGTAAATTTGAATTTTGTTTTATTTTGTTTTACTGTTACATTTTATAAGGAATACGTATATGTATTGTCTGTCTACATTATAAGCAAAAGATTAGTCCAGCTTTCATGAAAAATCAACTTTTTTGAAAAGAAATGTAGATATAGAGGATTAAAATGCCCTTTTCTTTAGGAAATTCTTTATTGGACCATTATAGTCGTGCATTTCTTTTCAGAAAATGGTGCGATTTACGAACTTCCCACTGGAAAGGCAAACAGGTGCGTAAGTGAAACAGATTGTCTGGAGACGAGCTACCAAATCTGGCGACGCCATCGAGCTACTGTAACTCGTATAAATGACCTTATACAGCGAACTTGTGTCCCTTCGGGGCCCGCAAATTCAACAGGATAAGAATCTGGATATTCGAGCAAAACCGTTCTGTCAATTTAAAATTCGAACACGGCTGGACGAACCGATCTTATCGGTGGGTCTCTCGCGCTCGCAAAACGCTCACGGGCCCACAAAGAACGGACGCAGACGGATGAAACTGAGAAATAAGGAAAGGGAATCGTGGATATCGCTTTCTGTAGGTTATTAATTACCAGTTAATTATTAAACCGTTGACGGACAGTCGATAAGCTCTTTGAAACTCGCCGTGACGTGTATGTTGCTTCCATTGTGAAAATAGTATGTATACCTAATCAATTGATCGTTGTAAAAAATGAAGCATTGCTGGGGCAATAGCTTAGCAAGTACTCTGCACTTAAGAGGTTAGAGGTAAAAAATGGTATTTTTCGGTTTTGGTATGTTCTTGAACTACAACATTAAAGAGCAAAACCACCCTAGAGGCAGAAAAAAAGACTTAAATTTGACAATTTGTTTTGGGAGTGTGACAAATGGAATAGAATTTCTTTTTAGAGAGTTTATTTAACAAGTATTGAAGAACGAAAAACAATTTTTGTATTGTCATTTTCATACAAAATGGCGGCGATAGAGCCCGTCATCGAAAACAGCTTTTTTGAAGACACCACTACGGGAGGACGGATTTCTCGGCATCTATGAGTCATGGAACAAAAACTAAAGAAAATTTTTAATCTATATACAATTGGCTTTGAAAGTACGTAGGGTTTTTCTTCTTAATCAATTTTTGTGGAAGTGGCGCACTTTTTAAGCAATAAATCGACTTTTTGCCCTAAAAATGAGCTTAAATTGTTTATAAAAAAAGAAATGTACATTCAATCAAAAAACGACTACGTACTTCCAAAGAGACTATTGTTTTGAAGCTACTGTAAAAATTTTAAATAGATCCATGCAATAGTCACTGAGAAATCCGTCCTCCCAGTTTGAAAAAAGTGGTTTTGAGAAAAACGCGTTTAAAATTTTATGAACACTTTAATCGCGCTCTGAGGCGCTGTGGCAAAATCGATATTTGAACCTTTTAACATTTGTTTTTCACTGTGAATCAAATGACGTATTATTTTTATGACCTTAAAGTATCGTATAAGCAAGAAAATAAAAAATCGATCTTTTGACAATTCTAGAGTGGTTTTACCCCTTAAAAGGTTAGAGGTAAAAAAATGGCATTTTTCGGTTTCAGTATGTTCTTGAACTACAACATTGAAAGAATATTCCCAGAAAATGTCAAGTTAATTCGACTAAAAACGACAGAGTTATAACCATTAATATAAAATGTGAGCATGTGTATATGCAATTCACCGTTAAAACTGTAGACACGTTTTTCAAGAAACTACATTTTTCTAATTAGTGAACAAACTTTCTCAAAAACACTGGAACCGATCCAATTCAAAATTGACAGGTTCATTTAAGACATAATAATATCGTACTCAAATGTTCCGCTTTTTTCGTTAAAGTGAATATTTTTGCGTTTATAAAGAATATAATCGCATTTTTGACCGCGAAATAGCGATTTTTAACTTTACATCCACTTTTTCACTGTTAGAATACATTTTGTACAAGTTAATATATACTATGATTTTCTCTCTTGACAATTCAAGAATAAATAAAAGAACTTATGTTCTAGTCACCAACTACCTTAATGCAATTGCTAAGCCATCATATGTATGTTGACATTTTTTTCTTTGTTGTGTCTTTCTAGTATACAATACAACATTTATTCAAGGTTCCTCAATTGAATATAATTTTCAGTCTTAATAATAACCACAACTTACTATCACTCATTCAAGCAGATTGTCATTTTTTGTTGAAATTTTTATTCTTTTGCCTTCAAAGTCATCCCACAGTCATGATACACCAGATCGTTGAATTCGTCTTGACACGGACTATAATACTGTTAAGGGAATAATACAAAGTGCCATCTACAAAAATTAAGGTGACCTTGACAACATTAAAAAAGTTTTTTAAAATATTTTTTTAGCAGATTATCACAAGTACTTGAAAAATCGGGAAAATTGTTACGCGGGACACCCTGTATATAATTCATGAAATTTAGATATTATGAAGATATGATCAACTTAATATCAATTACGTTGTGTTTTATCGATATCGTTTTATTATTAAGTTAATTGCTTATTCTACTTGCACTGCTTATATTGACTTATACATTTTCAACTTTTTAAATATGTTTGATGGAAATGATTGTCGTTACGACATTTTAAATTTGTGAGTATCGACTTATGACATATTAATATTTTCTATAACTATACTCTCAAATTAGAATAATTATTGAAAGTGATTAAAAGTCTTGATATTTTATAGTATAAAATGGATATATTCAATATATAATAAATATGTTTGTAATGTTAAAGGGCAAAAAAGAGTAATAATATTTACGAATTCAGATGTATAAATTGCAACATACCAAATTGAATTGAATAATCATCAATAATGCAAGCTGCTCAAATTGTCCATATCATATGTTCTACTTAGTCAAAGAATATTAAACCTGTTTTTTTATCGCTCTGCAAGTCGAATTACCCTTATAAATAACATCGAGTTTGATACCTGACCCACCGAGCCTAAAATTTTAACAATCTAGCCTCTCCCAAAAAATTTTTGTTGATCTTTGCTGTAAGCCAAATGACTTGTTACTTTGACTGTATATAAAACTTTGTTTAATAGAGTGCAATCAATCAGAATTAGGGATCGTTTATAAAATAAAATTGATGTGACGTTCATTACCTCAAGGATCACACATAGACCCTTTACTTTTTTTTCCATTTGTATAACCGATCCGGTCAATGATTTATACAATGCTAATACCTTACTATCTATCAATGTTCTTAAATTATTTTCTAGAATAACTACGATCTTTGGACTCGTTGGCGATGATTGTATAGGCAATTCTTTATACAGATTTTCCCGTTAATACCGAGAACTTTACACGTAAATAAAGAAATCAGATCAATCCAACTCTATCGATAAAATTCGCTAGAACAAAAATCCACAGCCAGTCGAATAAAGTCGGAAAAAAAAAGCATTCGAAATATGTGCCTTCCGAGACGATAAAGCATCGCCGCGGGAATTTATACCAATTTATTTGGCCTCGTCGCACGCAAGAGAGGCAAGAGAGTTACACACTCCGCCGCTCGTCTCTCGGTTTTGATTTGTGCCCTCGTTATACGCAGCCAGTGCGTGGTTGGATCGCCTAATTTCGTATTCCCTGGGCCACGAGCGCGTAATTCCACCTTAACGAATATCGTTGCCTCTCTGACAATGAGTCCTGCGTACAGCGAGAAAGATGCCCAGAGAGTTTGTAAGAAGCATCGACAATTACAATATTGACAGGTTAAGAAGAAGCAGAAGGAGGAAAGATGGAAGAAGAAGAAAAGAATGAAGGAGTAGGAGAAGCAGAAGAAGGAAGAGAAGAAGGATTAAGAAGAAAAAAGAAACAGAAGAACTAGAAGAAGAAAATGTGAAGGGAACGAATAGAAAAAAGAAGGGCAAAAAGAAAAAGTAGAAGAAGACGCAGAGAAGGAGAAGCGGAAAAAGGAAAGATGGAAGAAGAAGAAAAGGATGAAGAAGCAGAAGAAGCAGAAGAAGGAGGAGAAGAAGGATCAAGAAGAAAAAGACAAAGAAGAAAAAAAAGAAAAGAGAAACAGAAGAAGAAAATGTGAAGGGAAAAGAATAGAAAACAGAAGGACAAAAAGAAAGAGTAGAAGAAGACGAAGAGACAGCCTAACAAGGAGCAGCGAAAGAAGGAAACGAGAAGAAAGAAGGAATAAGAAAAAGTTGGCTGAGAATAGAAGTGGTGTTGGCGGGGGAGGAGGTAAAAGAAGCTTCCTGTTCGGAGGCTCGTTAAATCCCGTCCTGGGTATCCCGAGAGGCGAGCGTTAACTCTGGCCCAATTAGCATACACAGCGCAGGCTACATCGCGGAATACACCTGCTTCTTGCCTCCGCGTTATCGTTCTCCGTCGGTTATACGCTCGGCCGTATCGTTCCGTCGCGGTCAATCGCAGGTTGGTTGCCGCACTGGCGCAGGTGCCCCACCTGTTTCGTCGTTGGCGCGTATGGATGGGCCAGCGATTTACGTCGTCCGACGAACAGAGACGACCGCCGTTCGCGTACGTAAGCGACGTGTCTCTAGCGTTTCAACGGGATACAGCCTGTCATCATTATATGCAGATATCAAGGAATCGAGAAAAAAGTTTATGAAGTTGTCCAGACGCAGTCCCTAGCCAGCTGAACGTGCACGGAATGGAGACAGTCGGATGAGAAGGAACTAGATCGCGATGTAACCACCGCTGTCACACGCCTGTTTCGTCTTTGGGGAGGTGGAGGGCCTATATAGAGACGTCCACGAGCGCAGGTGAATATTACGAAGCAAAAAAGGATATTTTCGAAGCCGAAACTGCAGGTGAACGCGAAGGTCAGCCACGTATATAGGGCGAATTAAATTGGAGCACGGCAGATTGCAGGTTACCGTGCTTTCTGCAGGTGTTCCGTTGCGCTCTTTCACCGAGTGCCCCGCGAAGAGGATTCACGGTTTACATAATTGCCCGTGGAGAATCTCGGTACGTCCCCTCCTTCACGGTCACGAATCTCGATCGGATATCAAGGCGAAGGATAGGTTTCATGGAACAACTATGGATCACAAAGTGTTGAGATGCGCAACTCGTGTTGGCAATATACGCTTATTTAAACAGCACGCATGGCAGCTGGATAACGTTTAGGCTTTCTCGATCTACAGTGGGAGTAGAATGTATTCGTACACCGATCAAT
Source organism: Hylaeus anthracinus (assembly GCF_026225885.1). Taxonomy (NCBI): domain Eukaryota; kingdom Metazoa; phylum Arthropoda; class Insecta; order Hymenoptera; family Colletidae; genus Hylaeus; species Hylaeus anthracinus. Next base: position 14,963,393 of record NW_026534344.1, on the reverse strand, counting down.
TTACAAAAAAAGTTTTGTGTGAAATTGTAGTTTCTTAACTTTTTTTTTATAATCAATTATATTTTACATATTTTTGGAAATCTCTAAGATATATATAGTCCAAACAATATTTACTAATTAATATGATTTGTAAAAGTAACAAAAAAAGTGCGAAAAGTGGGTAAAGGTATAGAAGAAATAAGTATATGTACGATTCTTATGACGAACCATTTACAGTAGAGTTTATAACGTAAACACATTAGTTTACTGCTCCGTACGAATTAGAAAACATCAAATTTCCAGTAAAGTACTTTTAAAAAAGGCTTTATAAAATAAAAAAAAATATACATGTCGAATTGAGTAACCTCCTCTTTTTTGAAGTCAGTTAAAAAGAAATCCCACCAAGGAAGTATTATATAGTTATAAATTAATGTAAATTTCTTTTTTTTTTAATGAAGTTTTAAACAGTTTTAAAGTTGTGCGAATAGTTATTGCTTCAATATTTCTATCGATTAATTGTTTTTTTCTTGTTAATTTCGCAACTTACATAAATAGCTATTTTTTAGAGGTAGAATGCCATTGTTTAAAAAGAATAAGTTAATAAATTACAATTTTACATAATTTTTTTGGAAATTGATCGGTGTACGAATATTTTCTACACCCACTGTACGTTTTATTTCACTTTTTAAATTTTCTCGTAGAACTTCCAGAAAGCAATAGGAAGGGCCTCATCGAGTAAGTCTGGAATTTAGAAGAGCAAAGAATTTTAGAAGTGCGTATAGACCTGTCACAAAGCTTACATAATCATTTTATGTTGTTTATAAATTCCGCTTATGAGCAAAATACCTTGAGAAGATATACCTTCTGCTTCTGATAAACGCTATATAATAGTTTTCCCAAATTGGAAGTTGGTTTTTTACAAACCAATCAATAGTGTTTTGCTGTGCAATATTTGATACCACAGCACTTAAGAAGTTATTAGAGGCGAATGTTTGTTACTTTAACGAAGCAGATCAGTACCGTTTTAATATTCTATAGAAGTCGTGAATCATTCATGAGCAATATTAATTGATGGGTTTTGTGGGTGTTCTTGAAATCTTCCCTTCTTTCCGTAATCCAGTAAACTTGCTGCAATTGAGAATAATATGTTCTAATGTAATTTGAGTATTGCATTGATAATACTTTGATGGAGTTATTTTAGAAAGTAAACGTGTACGATTAAGTTTGATGTGTCTAATTCTTAGTCGATTTAGGACTACCTATTTTTAAGATATGTTTGCTATATTTTTGTCTTTATGTACACTAAAAATTCCGTACATTTTTAAGGTATACGAAGGTACAAAATTGTTCTATTCATTATTCCATTGACTTAGAAATTTGTAATCGCAGTGTCTGTGGAAATCACTAGGAAATATCTTGATTAAGTGATCCTATAATAAAAGAGTGGAAACTTCCTTTACAGCCTTACCTGCCGATTTATTGGCAGCAGTTTTCTTTACTGATATAAAGCCTATGTAACCATATATTAATTGAATATCATTGCATTACATTTATTATATTAAATAGATAATATTATTATAGTTTTTAATAAATGTCCAAACACTTATTTAAATTATCAACACAAAGTTTTAACTCCACGCGTTTTTAACTCTTACTCTTTCCTTCTACGTGATCCTTGTCATATAGGAATATAAGTACGTATTATAGCATTAGAGGTGTATGGCTATGGCCTCATCTAAGCATTTTACATTATATGGCGTCGTACACTATGGTGATTTCAGGAACAGTTCTTCAGTGGAGGCACACGACCGGTCTTGAGGAAGATGTTGAAAGTTTTATTTTCGTGACAACGCAAACATTGGAGAATAAATCAAAAGAATATGATGGCATCTTTATCTCGGTTATTACATATGCTGTTCCAAGGTACAACAACACATTAAACTCATGTTACACACGAAAATTAGTACAGGCTTCATGTCTTCAACTCTTTCAAGTAACCAGAACATATAGAACAATATCCACCCATACTCTTAGAACTCTATCTACAGCACCAACCATAGAATAAATACTCAAAAAAAAAAAAAGAAGTACAACCTCAACCTGTATAACCTCAAAGACGATCAAATCATTCACTTCGGAAATATTCGATTCACCACAGAAACCGCCAAACTAAAGAAAGAAACAATCACTAAAATTGCGAGACAAATAAAGACACCTACAATTAATATCTGCCAACCAAATCGGACTAATTCAATTAAAGGCAGAAGTATCTACAACTTTTTCAGCAGTATACAAGCCAAATTACGCGATGATTCATTCTACATCACATTTTATAATTTAGAAATTCTTTTGGAACAGGGAAAAATGAAAATCTCGAACACTCAATTGAACACTTAACATATAAGATGTTAGGTCTAGGGGAAAAATTGAATAGAGTTGTAATAATTAGTAATCTTTATTATACAGCAGAAGAAGAGATAGATGCGCCGTGCTCACGTGAACGATTAACCGCGTAAGAATACGGGAGCTAGATCGACATGTGTATTGAGATGTCATACAGTGCCACACTCGGTGATCTACGTATTAATATATATATACATATATATAGTTTGGACTATATATATATTATATATATATATATAGACACTCTGTATATCTTATATATATAAGATATACAGGGTGTCTACGTATAAGTTCGGACATACGCAGGGTGTCAATTCTACAACAAATTTCCAACAAAAAATTACTCTTAGACATTTTCTTTGTGTCGCCTTATTCTCGTGAATTTTCACTTTTAATATTTTTTCTGCGTTTTCGACTTGACACTCTTTAAACGACCATAACTCCACCAAATTATAGTGCAAACTTAAAACTAAGTATACCATTCGAAAAAGCGTTAAATTCCCCAACTCCCTGATGTCAAACTAAAATTTATTACGAAGATTTAACACGTGAAAAATTAAGTCAAACTTTACATTGTGAAAATTTCAAAAGTTTGACTTTTTCTCTATCCGTTTTTCGGTTTCAAAGACATAGTTGTTTGGCGGGCACTCATCAGGAAAAACTTCCTCGAAGTCTCAGCTTTTGAACGGTATTGTCAAACATAAATTCTAAAGTGGTATTTTAGGGAGAAAATGACGTTTAAATGCAGAAAAGCGTGGGTTTTTAGGTGAAAATCAATACTTTTCAACAAAAATCGACTTGTCACTTTAAAATTAACTTGACATCGGGTTTCATGTATTTTTTAGTCACACTACCGAGCCTCCCCAATTAGGAAAAAAACTGATTTTTTGACACTTCAAGCCTCTGCCAGCCGTGTGTAGAGCCTGAATGCGAGGTGAATAACAATTGTTTTTGAACATGTATCCATTGAATTTTCGTTTTTAGAAACTATTTAATCCAAATCAACCTTGGTGTACCGATAAATGATATAGAGATCGGAACACGATCGATTTCACAAAGCAAAAAATCAATGTTTTCGGCGCAGGAGAACCGATAAGTTTTGATTTAGGAGGCGGGCATTTTGAACGCTGTTCTGCATCTAAACGTCATTTTCTCCCGAAAATACCATCATACAGTTTTTTTTGACAATACCGTTCAAAAGCTGAGACTGCGAGGAAGTTTTTCCTGATGAGTGCCCGCCAAACAACTATGTCTTTGAAATTTTCACAATGTAAAGTTTGACTTAATTTTTCACGTGTTAAATCTTCGTAATAAATTTTGGTTTAGGATCAGAGAGATGGGAAATTTAACGCTCTTTCGAATGGTATACTTACTTTTAAGTTTGCACTGTAATTTGGTCGAGATATGGCCGTTTAAAGAGTGTCAAGTCGAAAACGCAGAAAAAATATTAAAAGTGAAAATTCACGAGAATAAGGCGACACAAAGAAAATGTCTAAGAGTAATTTTTTGTTGGAAATTTGTTGTAGAATTAACACCCTGCGTATGTCCGAACTTATACGTAGACACCCTGTATAGATTTCAACACAAGATTTAACATAAATTGTCCAAAATAGAAACGAAAGAAACGATATACTACGAAGACTCGCAGCAACTTGGAACTACAGGTCCACAAACTAAACTACCACCCTCTTTATTTTCAAGGAAATATGTTCACAAACGTCTATTCTTATTTTCATTGATCTAATACCTTGACCTCGCTGGTTTTTCATTCTCACATATGAATCTTGTTGAGGTGTGGGAGAAATAGTTCTGTTAGGCATGCTAACAGTCAACAAGTAAACCACACCTAACTGATGATCCTTATAGGTGGTGAAGGGGAGGTTCTTCGAGGCCAGCCGTAACCTAACATCTACGTGCGTAACCTTTCGCAGTGGTTGTAAAACGCCATTTTCCATCCATCGATATAGACAACAGCCTCATTGCGAACGACCGACCTCGTTTAGTTCTTTTTTTTTTTAATTTATTTTAAATTTCAATGGAGATTTATAAAAATCGAGTTATATATTTATATATATATACAATGTTTCAAAGACAAAAATATTGAATATTGTTATATTTTCTGTAAAAAAATTGCAATAAATGCCAAATAGTCGAAGATACATCGTACAATACCAAATAATATTTTACAAATTGTGTTTAAGTGGAATTAGGCATTCTCGCTTCTTAAGATATTAAAAACAATGCTTCAAAATGCCAAGAAGAGAAGATAACAAGAAAGTTACCGAACAATACCACATGATGTAAAACTATAATTTTTACAGAAAAACATAACATTAAAACACATTATTACGCAAACATATATATAAAGTTCACAAAAGAATTAATAAATCTTGTTTATCCTTTACAATTTTGCATATTATGTATCACTGCTAATTCTTCGGAAATTAATCCCGACCAGTACGACACCAATGTCTAAATTTAATACGACCGCAGAGGATTAATATTTCTTCACCTTTTGTTTGAATTTTTTGAGAAATATCGCTTTTATGTCTATTACGGAGTACCTAAGTAGGCTATACTCTGAATGGTTTTAATATTTTTCATAGATATTTTCAGCTGTGAGGTCAAAAACAATTTATTGTGTTGGACTTTTTACTTGATTTGGGATGAAAAATGATTTCCTTTGGTACCACAAATCACAGAACAACTTATCTACACGAGTTGATATAATATATTTGTTGGACAATATATCCAAGAACAATTGAACTTAAAAGAAAAAAACGCGCGGACCAGGAGGCCGCCATTCGAACACACACTCTGACGCACCAATTAACCGCGAGATTCAACATATTGAAACGGTCTCGTATTTATGAGAGATTGAGCAACAGGAGTTCCGTTGGACGTTCGAGCCACAGGCGAAATTGTCAGCGATTATCGTAGTGACATATTGACGGAAATTCTTTCTTCCTGCATATCTATATAGCGTTCAAGACAATCACCGTATCCGTGGTTCGTCGCACCGGAATCGAACGAGTAGGGCCTACTCGAGTCTACTCTTTCCTTGACCGTTTAACGAGATGCGGTAGTCAATCGCGTACTGGAAAGCAGCATCTGCGAATGGGACGAGGACCACCCGTCGTCACACGACGAGTCGTGCGACGCGTCGGCCGCGTAGAGGAAACCCTACCTTATGATGGAAGGAACGAAGGGACCCAGGGGCTGATGCTCGAGCGAACCAGAGTTGAACTCACTTGACCTCGGTGTGTTCACCTACACCAACGGTGCCCGAGGCACGGAGTCGACTCCTCTCGTCTCTGTTCTTTCTTGCCTCGTCAGTTCTCGGTTGGACCGGGTCCTTTGCCACCCCCACCGTCCTTCTGGCCGCGGTTGGTTCCTATTTCTTTTTCTCGGCCGCGGTTTCAGCCCGGTCGGTTTGCTCCTTTTAATCCTCTAATTCTTCCTTTTCTCCTTGTTCCTCTTTCGTCCGCCTGGTGACCGCGAGCTCTACAGGTGTCTGCCGCGCCTACTATCCGACCCGAGGACGGAACGAGAGGAAGAGGCGAGGTCGATGGGACGACGGTGAGACGATGGATGCGAGGGAGGCTGAAAAAAGAGCGAAATAGAAGCGGAGAACCGGACTCTGCCCACAAAGGGACCTAATAATGAATCATAATGAGCGCGCGAGCCTCGCGCGGGGCATAACCAGCGCTGCGGACTCGTGGGTTTTGCACCGACGCCGGCGTTACTTTCATATGCAAAATGAGCGGAGTCGACGCGCACCTCGCTCATTGCACAATGAGGAAACACGATATAATTTCATTCTCGATGCTGGTTGGTGGAAACGACTGAAAACGTCCGTGTTGATTGAAACTATTGAGTCTACGATGCAGCTATTTAGTCTGCGAAGATCGAAGAATTGTCAGAACCGAAAAGACGTATTCTAATTTTGCTGAGGTATAGCTTTCAAATTCGAACATTTCTATTCGTCTGAAACGAATTAACGTATCGTATTGAAATTTTGCAAAAAAAAAATTCTAAAATGTTCAAGGCACGGTTTAGAACTTACTTTTTATTTCTGGTTGAACTTAAAAAAGCATCGCGACTTCATGTTTTATTCCAAGAGCCATTGCTGATTTCTACAATCCCACAATCCCCCAAAAAATCATCTTACTCGCTAAACAGAGTGCAGCATAGGTGTTACGAGAAATTCGAGATTTGTCAACCCATGTGTTATTGTAAACACAATTGTTTTTTTTTTTTTATTTATTTAGCCTTTGAAACTTTTTACAAAGTTTATATCAGCTATACAATTTCATTATTTCATACACCCGTAATATAACTTATAACTTAACTGTAACTTAATATTAATATCATACAATAGTAACACCTGTATATACGTACTTACACTCATACATACATACTAGCAATTGGTTATGTTATAACTCAATTATCAGATTTTTTTTCTTTCTTCTCTGTTTTCTATATTTTCAAATTACACTGTTTTAGAAAGTTATGAATGGACATACAAGCCAGACTTCTTGGTTTAGCAAGTATCATTTTCATTGTCAAAGGTAAATGCAATTTAATTTTCTGAAGTGCTCTACTTAGCTTCGTTCTCTGCATATTGTATTGACAACACTCCTCTACAATTTGTCCCACATAATATGATTTAGATTTTGGAATGGATTATGGCATTCGCATTTTGAGTCTGCAACAATTCCTAGACGCGAGAGTGATCCCGCTAGATTGTAATGATCAGCTCTGCAACGATTAATAATCACAATAAGTTCTCGTGAAAGATCTCTATTGGTGTATCATGGGATTAATTTATCCCTGTAATAATAGTGAAAATAAGTTTGTTCTTTTGTAAGACCTTGCTGTTTTATTACTCCTTTGGTTTCTGACATTGATATTTTTCGAAGATCTTCAAATAGATCTGTATATGGAACTTGTGACACTATATTTGAACTAGTTTCTGTAGCTGTTTCAGCTAAAAAATCGACTTCCTCATTGCATTCAATGCCAACGTGCGATGGATTATGTCGTTAGCAGAATTATGCTGTATTTCGATGGAATATTCAGCATTATACCATAATTTGCTGTAGTATATTGTGTGACGATGTCGAGGATTATGTAGAATCTTCCTGAATTATGGTATGAGACATTGTGTAACGCTGTATGAAGAGGAAATATTCTATATCTTTCAGTATTCTGACATATAATGCTGAAATATTATGTCATAAGAAAAAGTATATGGGAGTTTGTTTTAACGTTAATCTTTGTATTGTGTAACACAATTGTGGTCGTATAAAGACAATACTGGAAATCAATCCTTTTGAGCACAAAAGAGCAGACTCAGACCTAGCTTTCTTATTTTCAAATTTAGACTGTATGATCGTTCATCTTGAGTTACTTCGGAGAATTTCTATTAATACATTTCCGAACTTAGCCGTATCTGTTTTTCTATTCGCACTAAGAATGTGCAAAACCAAGCTAGCTTACATTGATCTTATAACTGATTTTATTAACTACTCCAGCCTGCATTCCAGCAAACAAATTGAATCGGAACATGAACTTTTCAGAGTTTAACGCGTTCGTCTAAATACCGTATTAAGAGACCACTAATTTAAACTATAGTTGTATATATTAACCTCTTAAGCTACAACCACATGTGAGACTCGTGGTCGGATATTCGGGACAAATGTAAACATCATATTTCGGTTCCATACTTTTGGAGCTTAAATCGTAGCTTAAAGGGGGAAACCACATTAGGAGGCTCATTTCACTGATTTTTTAGGATTTTTTTTTTGACCATATGTGCGAAGAATTAATTAGAATTCAATCAAATTTTGATATTATTTTACTCATATTTCGAACAACTTTTGTGAATTCTTTTGAATAATTTCAGCCAAAAATAACGACGTTACGCACTGATGTCCGTTGAAGATCGTAACTAGAATTCTCCAATTGCGGAACGTGTTGTTATTCCAATTTTCATTTGAAATCAAAAAGGTTTTCATTTTACATTAATAACTTATTTTCTAAAAATATGAACCTTAATACAGTTGAAAATAATGAAAATTAAACATTTTGCAGATTTTTGAAAAATTTACTTCAATTTTCACCATTTTTTTCGCTAATTATGCAAAAAACAAATACCCTTAAAATCATGATATTATCTGAAAAGATGGTTCATATATTTCGCGAGGAGAAAGTCTCAAGGCTCGGTATAATCCAGGAGGCGTATGTTTGCGTATCTCAAATGCCGAAGTCTCGGGTACAGCTAGCCACACTAAATGAAAGAAATGAAACATTTTTTTACTCTTATTATCCTTATAATAAATGTAAAAGTCGATAGTATTAGAGATTATTGGTTCACTGATTCATTTTTAGGAAAATATCACATATACTACTACATACAAAACTGTACTATAAAAACTACTACAAAAACAAAGCTCACTTGTATCAACAAATATAATACTTTCATAAAAGATATGGTCAAAATTTGATATTTCGCAAAAAGGTAAAAAGGACAAAGAAAATAGCGTTTTAGATAATAAGTACTTCATTTTTTGATTTATTTATAGTACCTATATAAAAATTTAGATACTGTAGACAAAGTAAAATGTAAAAATTTGTTTGCTTCACTTGACGAAAAATTAAACAAGTGAGATAGAGAAAATTGTTAATAATGGAAAACATTATTCCATTAAGTACTACAAACAAAAGGATTGTAGAATATACATTAATAATTGTATTTACCAAATTTTTATAAAAGATTTACACTGTTTCGAATAGTCACATATTTCCCATTAATGTGCTGGATTCGAGGCTTGATTCATTTCATAGTATACGGTCAACATTACATGTAGGTGTATTAAGATCAACGAATTGATTCAACGTTTTAACGGTCGACTTCTTTCGTTTAATCGGCGAGCAGTAATATACACGCGGCGATTACATTCCGTGTGGAGTAATGAACAAATTTAAAATCATCGAGTATCGTTTACACAGAGTTTCAACGACCGTCCTCTTCCCTGGCTGAGTGTGGAAACGGCTGGCCGGTTCGATCTTTTCGGGATTCCTCGTAACGATAATGTCGATGATGCATGGTTTAATACGCACTGTGGGCGATTATCGATTGGCCACGCGCCTCGATACCGCCCTCGGACCGATCGGCCAGAAACAATTCTGCCGCACGGCCATAAAAATCCGAAGAAATGATCCCAGTGCCGTGGCGAGTTGCGTAAAACGCCCACGTCTGGGCTCCCAGCATGGACCTGTCCAAAAGGTAATCGGCCCGTCAGTTTCACCTGTACGTTGGTCTAATTTTACGACTAGCCTTGAACTTCTCTTCTTCTCGCTCAGACACTAACGTTCCTCGATCGAGCTTACGAATTCATTTATTTACTTACTTGGCAAATTTTTAAGCGCCTTCAACTTTGTTGTGTCATTTGAGTATATTAACACTTTATCTACCGGGCTATTTAGAAACAGACTTTGATTAAAAAAAGAATTTTCTACAGTAGCATATGTAGAAATAACTGACAATAATTCCTCCATATTGTTACTGGGTACATTGAAAGTCAAGTCTGTTTCCAAACACTGAACATCGTAAGTAGACAACCATCAACGCAGTAAATAAATTTGAATAGCTAAATACTGCAATTAAAAAGCCTACAAATAGGCTCCCGGTAAATAAAGTATTAAAATCGTGCAGTTTTATATTAACACTTTCGCTGCGGATGACGCACATATACGTCCAACTGAGTCCTTGCCATGTCTGGATGACGCGCATACGCGTCCTTTGCTTTTTTAGTCCGTTTAATCGTATTTGGACAGTCAGTACGATGTAAATATTCATGTTGGTCTGTTCTTTTATGTTTAGTGTTGTGGTTAGACTTTTGGAAAATTTTCTTTCTGTGTTTACCCTTATAAAATGGATAATAACCAACTGGGACCTTCGACCATGAAACGCTGTATGGTAGTTTCTTTATAAAATACTTTATAAAATAACTTACCAGAGATATATGTTTTTTCAAATAATCATATTAGAACATTTGTAAAAAATTTTTCATTAAAAAGAATATCATAATTGCAGCTCCCAGCGAACGGCTACTTATTTTCGTCCGCAGCGAAAGTGTTAAAGAATATCTATATACTTGACAGCTAGTATGAATAAATGGAGATGGTCAGATGTTGATTGCCGACAAAACAAACAAAAAACTATTCCACAAGAGTTCCGAGGGCTTAAAGTTTAAAAGCACTTAGGCCCGAGACCATGAACAGTGTTATCCGGTTCCCTACTTTACACAATCAGTGGGGATGATTGCAATAACTATCTCTTCCGTCGTTATATAATTTATCGAATACGGATATTCGAAGGCCCATCTAACTCTAGCTTCTAACAGTGTTAATAACTTTCCCTCTTCTTACTGCTGGTGTTTAGTTCATTACCGGAGGTTTAACCGGAAAATCGAAGGAATTTTAATTTCTTTGAAGAAGCCAAGTGACAATCATCGCCGTTTATGAAATCCTTGGTACCATAAATAAAAAATTACAAATATGAAAGAGATAACAAATTTGTATTTATTAATTGTCGAATATAGATACTTATCTTTACCATTATTCGATGACTATCCGATCAAAATATTTATTCGAAGTAAATTTATTTACTGAAGAACAAATACAAATGTTCATTCGAAAAGAATTTATTCTGCGAAAAAAGATACTTTCTTTATCTGAATTGTGTTTCATTCGTCGGATAACTTTCATATTTGAACAACGAATTTTAATTAATATGAAATATTTGTCGGCATCATTGTACAATTCAGATAACTTAAGTTATTTGTATCCGACAGTCATCGATTAAAGATAAAGATAAAGTATTTTGATTCGATTTTTTATTTAAATATTTGTTTTATCAAGATAATACTCAACTCTGTTCATAAAGTCTTGAAATGCGACTTTTGTCTTTAACGTAAGACTCTACGAGATGAAGTAAACATATCCCAACGGAAGATCTAAACTTTGGAACGTTGGGATAGAAGACATTTCTTCTACCGATAGGCATAATTTATTTAACTGTCTTCGAAATTAAGAACATCTGCTACCCCTATACTCGAGTAACGCGATCATCGACAAGATTGTACGAGGTCTCGGGCGGTACAGGTGATGAACGCACAGGTGACAGCGTGATACACGCTTCATTCACGCCTGTCGCCCGCACGCTTCATCGAGCGTGTAGTTATCAATCCCATTCGAACCATCAAAGAAAAGGAATTCAAGTTACGTTCAAAGAAATTGAGGCAACTATCGGCATTGCAATAATCCGGGCAAAAAACTCGTTAGTGGGTTAACGATATAATGTATTTCAACGATAAACTTTCAAGTTCTACACGGTTCTAACCAAGAGTTCTTGGATTAGCAGCCGAAAAATAAATTCATATAATGTTAGCTATAAACGATCGCAGAATTTGGATTAATCCTTTTTTTAAATCGAATTTAAACGCAGTATGTTTTTCCGCATGATTATTTATTTATAACTCGGTGAGTAGGCATAATTTCACAGATGGTTTTCAAGATTCCTAACATCCTACGATTCCTTGACCAATAAAACTGCTCAAAATAATCACAAAGCGTGGTTGACTTATTTTCTTTGGCTCAAGAGTCGCAGAATAACTATAAACATTCTATAAACATACAGGAAATATTGTATAGAAGGAATTATGAATACCATACATGAGAGTATCTAGCTTGAATTGGTCATGAGTTTATATGGAATTACACAAGGAAACATGGTCAGTCTAAATTGTATTATTTTGTGTACTAACTATATGTATTAGTACTAAACCTACCAAGCCAGCAAATTTGAATCGTGTATTTCAAGTTTTTGTTTAAAATTACTCAACTATTAGCAATGTTTTTGGTGAAATTTCTCGAAACAATGACTAAAATGAGGAATTTATTATGTTGATAGTTTTATGTTGATACTCCAATTTCAACTATGTACACAAAATATATACATATGTACTTCGACGACTTGTGAGATACAAAAGTAGTGTATTTTTCCGAATTTGAGATAATGTTGTTGAATGGAATAAAAAAAGAAAATCAGAAGTTCCTTAATCAAAAAAGTAGCCCAGCTACAATTCAATTATTACATTAACAATTCGTTTCAACAGTATAATGCAAAACACGTTTTTAATATTTCGTGTGCATGCATTTAGTAGAGAAAAGTGACCATAGTCGGACCCGTACGCCTAAGTCAAACTCTCAACTTATATCGTTAAATAGCTACTGCTAACAAGTGGTGACTTGAATGACTACTTTAAAATAGTGTCATGAATAGTGTCACTTCAAAATAGTGTCATTTCGCGTTGATTCCTATATTTGTGATTGTATATTTGTGATTGTATATTTGTGATTATATATTTATTCTATGTACAGTGTTATCCAAAATAGTCTATAGGAAGTTTTTTTTACATAAAATAGATACTCTTTTTAATTTTAGTATTTTTTTTATTTAATTATCAGGTATTATCTATGACAATTATGTATGGAAAACGATATCTGTCAAATGACCACCACGACCATATTTACAGACATCAATTCGAAAATCAAAATTTTCGATAACATTTTGGCACATTTGCTCGCTTTATTCACCAATTTCATTTCTAATGTTATTTTTCAAGTCATCAATTGTTGCTGGTTTGCTGGCATAAACTTTACCTTTCAAATAACCCCAAAGAAAAAAATCCAATGGGGTCAAATTACACGATCGAAGTGGCCAATTAACATCACCATTCCTTGAAATTAATCGACTATTGAATTTCGATCGCAATAAACTGAATATTTTCACACGTCGTGTGTGGCGTAGCTCCGTCTTGTTGAAAATAAACATTGCTTATGTCGATTCCATTTAATTTCGGCCATAAATAATCAATAATGATTTCATTATAACGTGCACCATTCACTATAACTGCATCTTCATTCTCGTTTTCGAAAAAAAATGGACCGATTACGCCTTTCGACCAAAATCCACACCAAACAGTAACTATTTTTGGATAAAGTGAGTTTTCTTTAATGGCTCTTGGATTTTCATCTCCTCATGTGCGACAATTTTGCTTATTGACGTGTCCATCCAATGTGAAGTGAGCTTCATCGCTGAAGATGATGTTGCGTGAAAACAATGCATCAATTGAACGATGTTCTGACAACCAATTAGCGAAATTTCTGCGATGCAAATGGTCACGTTCTTTCAATTCTTGAGTTAATTGAATTTTTAAACCATGCAAATGCAAATCTTTATGCAAAATTTGCCACAAACTGCCATAAAAAATGCTCAATTCTTGAGAACGACGTGGAATTGAAGTTAATGGATCATTAGCAACACTTTTACGAACAGCAGCAATGTTTTCATTCGACAGAACTGTTTTTGGTCTGCCAGACTTTGATTTATCATAAATAGATCCAGTTTCATCAAATTTTTTAACCAAATTACTACATAATACATAATACATAATACATAATACATAATACATAAGTATTTTTTATTGAATACTGATTTTCAAAATAAATTTGAGTCACTTTAACACGCTTTGGAATCGCATACGATTCCATAGTTAAAATTGTCTATCATTGTAGGTTAGAAATAGAAGAAAGTGACAATAAACAAACATGGCGTTTGATAGATGTTCTCATTCAACATCCTAAAGGTACTTCCGGATAACCCTGTATGTTTGTGATTCTATATTCGTGATTTGTCAAATTGTTTCATCACGGCTTCTCATTTATATAATGATTTTAAATTTTTCTAAGTTGATAAGAATTTGTTTGAATACATCGCAAGAGCCATTCTCGTGTTTTCTTCACCGTATGATTCAGATCGTTGTCTTATTGGAAACAAAAAATTTCTTGCACGTCAAATAATTGTAGTTATTTCTTCCTGTATTTATTTCGACTCATATCTTATTTAGGTTGAATTGGTCATATTTCCGTCGATAAATGCAGAATTGTTATCTTTATTATACGACATAGAACTAGTCTTTTCTTAACCTTTTATAACGATTTTACCACTATCGAGGAACTTGAACGTAATATTTTACCATTTATTCGAAAACTCTCACTTTCTTACGCAAGGAAACAATTTTATTTCATACGAACAGTATGAATAATTTGGTTTCCTCAACGGTCATATTTTCTCTACGAAATGCAAATACAGGTTAACCGAGTTAATCGAGAGAAGTAGATTGTAGGAACAAAGTCTGTCTACTTCCAAGTCTTTACAATAATAAAAGAGTATTTTTTTTTATTATTATTATAGCTTTCCCAAACCTCTTAGGAGGTTTATACAGCTATACATTATTATTGTACATACATTTATAAATACAATTTACAAAAAAAAGAGTGTACAGAAGTTTAAGCAGCTAAACTAAGTATTGCATAGGGAATGATTAAATCTGTAGGTTACATTCATCGAAAAATTTGCACACTTGTAGTAGGACTTTGATGTTACACTCTGCAAGAAAAGGTTTAATATCCAGTCGTGGGTACTATTTACACTTTTTTAATTTTTCGATAGGTGTCATTCTTTGGGATTCATATAACGGACATTGCCAAAGAATATGATTTAGGTCTTGTATGATATGGTTACAATTGCAATTAGCTTGATTCGTAATCCCTATACGCGCCAGTGATGCCGCAAGATTATAATGGTCAGCTCTACACCTATTAATGGTTACTATAACTTTTCTTGCAAGATTTTTATTTCGGAACCACGGTTTTTGGTTTGTGCTGACATAGCGTTAAAAATAAACTTTACCTTCCTCTAGACCTTGACTTTGATTGCCTTCTTTGGTATTGGAAATAGCATTATACTTATGCAATTCTCTAAAGTTTGTATGTGGGATTAGTATAGTTTTATTGGGTTGAAACAATGTGGCATCCTTGGCTAAGCTGTCAACATCTTCATTACCATGAATACCTAGATGTGACGGAATCCAGATGAATTCTATGTTACCATTATTTGAGCTTTTTTGTTTGAACTCGCAATATTTGCTTTTGATACTGAGTATGTATGGATTAATATTTGTATTTACTTTATTATTTTTAAGGCATATAAGACAGCTGAGGGAATCCGTAATGCTTTATAATAAAGTTCATGTTATAATATTTGCAGAATAAAATAATTTTCTATTTAGGTTCAATTCTTATAAGCACGTTCGCGAAGATTTTATTTTGCATAAAGATCTGCAGTCTAATGATTACTAGATTGTGGAAGTTTATGCAAATGCATACTTTTATAGGAATTAGTTAAAAGAATGTGACCTAGACAGAAATTTGTTTTGAAATTAGTGTACAATAATAATATATTTTTTATTTTGCATATTTATGTTTAAAAACATATACAATAATATATTGCATATGTTATTTATTGTGCTTATGTGAAATATCTATCTCGACAAATTAGTTTCGTCTATCACCAAACTTTCGTATCATAATTGTGTAGTGATTACACAAATACAAGCCATATGAAACCATATTTTTCTAACCTTGAGCTGCTAATGGAGCGTTAGGTATGACAGTTTGTATTTGCAATTTGAATACTTCAGTTCGATCATCGCAATTAATGTGATCTCTGTGGAAAAGTGAATGTATTTAAGTGTCCCTTAATTCTCTAAAAATGCCGAAAGTTGGAAACAGTAGACAAGCATTAATGTTAAGTTGGATCAAAAACGATTCCAATTTTGTCATTAATGACAATGACAGTAATGATAACGGTGACAAAAGCATTCATTGCAAATTTTGCAATAAAAATGTGAAGTGTGAAAGGAAATCGTAGTTAGACCAACACGTAAATACCGTCACGCATAAGAGGAAAATCAAAGAAACTGCTAATTCGTGTGAAACAGAGGAACACATAGCAACGAACTCAAGAAAAAATGAATTTTATATAGACTTGACGCGAGCACTGGTCGCTATTAACATGCCTTGGCCAACAACAATACGGAAACTGGAAACTATATCCAGATAGCACAGGGACATTTTATGTACGTCCATAAGACGTCCGATACTGGACGTTCGGGACGTCCTATGGACGTCCACATAACGTCCAAACGTCCCCTGAACGTCCTGTGAACGTTCCTGGAACGTCCCAATTACATCGCAGGATGTCCCTGGAACGTCCCAGTTATATCGCAGGACGTCTCTGGAACGTCCCAGTTACATCGCCGGACGTCCAAGGGGCGTAGACATTCTATGTACGTCTCTGGGACGTCCGATGTCGACATTCCCAGAACGTTCTTTGTAAAAAAATTAAATTTTAATTTTATATATTTTCTTTTATTTGTTGGTAGATTTTAGTTAACTGTATTTATTTCTTGTAACTGGATTCCATGAAAAATCTTTCAATTTTTATTTACCTCCGGCGGGATTCGAACTCTCGATTTTCGAACTACAACCGCAACGTGCTTCCTCACTTACCCATAAAAAACTTTGCTAAACCGACTCATATTTTAGGCTTATATAGTGACTCGCATTAATATTCGAATACTTTATAAAATACAATTCCTTCTTTTGAAATTGGTCTAAATGACTCGAACTTTTTTTTTGAAAAGTTAAAAGAATTAATTTACGAGGTAATTCTAAATAGTTCCAAATATCACATACATATCACATCTCATATGTACAAAAAATATTGTATTCCTAATATTGAATAAACATTTTGTTTTACATGTTAAAACATATATTCTGTTGCGAATATTAGATAAATATGTGTTTTATCTACGGAAAAAAATATTCTGTTGCGAATATTAAATAATGATTGTATACCCAGATAGCACAGGAACAGGAACGTCTTATGTACATCGATGGAACGTCCGGTGCTGGACATTCCCAGAACGTTTTCTGTACGTTCTCTGTACGTCCATGGGACGTCCGGTGCTATCTGGGATAATAATATTAATTTACAATTGTAAATAGTGTATTTTATATTCGGAAAAAATATTCTGTTTTACATATTGAATAAATATTATATTATAAATAATATTAATAAATAATATTTATTTTGTTTAAAAAAAAGTATTCTTCGCTAAATCTAGAAAGTTCAGAACGGACATCCATGACATCCAGACGTTCGTAGGACGTTCCGGGCGGACGTCCCTGGGACGTACAGAATTTAGGTTCAATGGACGTACAGAATTTTGGTCCCTTGGACGTCTGACAACGGACGTCGGACGTTTGGACGTAAACTGGACATAAAATGGACATCCATGGGACGTCCGGTGCTATCTGGGATAGGTTTAACGTTAAATGAATCAATAGAAATATATATGAATACTATAATACATCTAAAAAATATTCCTGGTGATTGCGGTGAAAAGATTAGAAAAAAATGTAAAACAATATTAGAAAAGAATGTAGGAGTTTCTACATTATCGAAAACTTTTAATATTTTAAGTAACGAGGGCGTTCAAGGACCAATAAGTATGCCAGAAGAATGTTGGTCCAAATTTAAATACGCACCGATTACTTTATGTGGCGTAGAGCGATCATTCTCCGCATATAAATTAATTTTAATAGACAAACGCCTCCAACCAACACCATTAAAGTTAGAAAAAATGCTCGTAATTTATTGTCACGCGAACTATAATATTCCAGAATAATTGTGAAAAGTATTTTATATATATGTACATAGCGAATATTCGGTAACATACTAATATATTACTTATTATACTACATTTTATATATATCTATATACCTTGCATATTTTGCAAATTTTTCATGCATATTTTGCATATGCATGTTACATATTTATCGTGCATAAACTTCCGCAGTCTAATGATTACATATATTGTATAAGAATCATAACTGTGCCGATACCTTTTTCACTCACAGTACCCAAAATAGCGAGTTACATACGAGAAACCGCGCGTAAATTAGGCTGGGTACGTTGCAGGAGAAAGAGTACAAGATGTCAGTAGAAGGCAGGCATGAAAACGGTAGCAAATGAGTTTGAATAACTTCGAAAATCGTGTGGTCGACCGCTTTCCCCGTCCGGAACCGGTAATTGGGCTCGAGCACGATGATTCGTGGTGGCCGTGTTGTAGGCCCGCCGCGCCAAACTCTACCTTCAGGCCACACTTACCACCTTATCCACTTAGTCGCTTCTCACGGGCTGTTCCTTCTCATCTCCGTGCGCTTCTCCACGGCGTGTCTCGTTTTATAAGGATTTTTGCTCCGGGGGACGTGACATTGTCATGCTCAGTGCCTGGACGAGAGCGCATAGAGAGGACAAAACGAGTGAAACAAGGGAAAGAGAGGATTCGAGAAGAAGCCGGAGAGAGGATTCGACGAGATCTGCGATGCCCAGCGTACTCTCTTAACCGTTTCCTGCTGCAGAAAACGGGGAATGAAGAGACCCATAAAAATTTCTTAAATTAAATCTCTGCCCATTTGCTCGCACTTCCGGCGAGAGTCTTGACCTTGACGCTTCTCTTTTTTTCCTTTCCCTGGGTTGCCACCCTGTTGCGTTTTCCGCTGCGTCGCAAGACGTCGATGTTGGAAACATCCAAGAACAGTGTTTCTCAAATTTGTTAACTATTCGGTGAAAGTGAACACTTGGCTTTTGGATCGACAAATCGTGGTCTGCTATGGATTACAGCTGAGCAATTTTTGTGAAACCATCAAGGAAGATCGATCGAAAATCCTTCATTTAAGATGAAAGTTATTTAGTTAAACGCGGAAAATCTCATGTAGATACCAGCCATTAATTTCAATACTTCGCCTTTAACTTTTCCAAAGAAAGACCAACGTAATTAGTACTCATGAATGAGTTGAACTTGTACTATTGTAAGCGATGTCTGCACTTGTTCAAATTATATCAGCATATTGTTGTCGTAAAATTCTTGACATTCATAACTTGTTAGATAACAAGGTTTATAATAGAACAGTGTATAATCCCCATAACGGGAGCCCACAACATCCCTCGTAAAAATCATTTGTGCGATGTAGTGCAAGAAATGATAAAAGCAGATAAAACTGGAATTTTGGGGAAATTGGTAACTAGAGTGGACCAAACGTGCGCTGTTGTGTACATAACTAAGAGCGAGTACTTTAATGAAAGCAAACTTTAAGTAAACCATCTATCGAATTGTTTGAAAACCCTTTCAATGAATTCAAATATGATTACTCCACTAAGCATGAATTTATCACAAAATAGCTTTTTGCTTGCGTTCCTCCTCGAAAAAACCACAAATAGGATGGTGTATTGATTTTAACGGGCGACGTTGTAGACAGGGGTTGTAAACGTTGCATGCAAAGATAAATTAATATTTGACGAACAATCTCAAGTTATGAATGGTATCATTTTAATGAATCAAGTATTTATAGATATAACGAGATTTTTTTACAATATCAACGCCTTGTTATTAGCGACAGTTTTATTCGCACCTTGCGATTGCTCGTCTAAATCTAAACTCTTTTTAGATTGAATGAGCGCTTGATAAAAAGGGAGGAGTATTAAGAAAAGCATGTTTTATTTTCTAGTAGTAACGGATCAGTGTGACCCAACGCCATGACTAAAATGTAAAGTAAAAGATAACCATTCCTCGAAGAAAATTTTTAATAAAAGAATGCCACAGTAAACCATGTCGTTAAATATTTTAAACATCACTGCATCTCTCTTCAATTTTGATAGTAATAAATTCATATTTTTAAGATGAAGGTTTCTGTATAATGCACCTGTTCACTTTAACAAGTAAGTGTATTCTTTTAAGTAATAAAAGAATGACATTTAAAATATTTTTGACAGTCATAAAATAGTTGTACACGAGCGGCCATTTCATTAACAACTTTATTGGCACGAGTATTGTTAGAATACCTATAAAATTAACATTTTAAATCTATACTGATTCGTACACAAAATAGACAAGGTTTAGTTGAAATTCTATTTTTAAACCCAACTTTAAAGTGGCCTTTGAATTAAAATAAGTTAGACCTGTTAAATTTGTCTCTAGAATGAAGAACAAAATTAATTTCTTCAAAGTACACTGAATAAAAACGACTGAGCAGTCTGAGCACCCTTCGAGAACCAAGAAACTTAATAAGAAAACCAAGTATCGCGAGTTGCTTGTTTCATTCGGCGTTTCAATAACGACTTCGAGTCGATTGAATCCCAAGAATTAATAAAATCCTCGTTCACCTCGTTCCCTCGAGTCGTGAAGCGAAGGGTACAGCGTTTACGTCGAGGTGCGAGCGTTGCTAACGAGTTGCGAAGCGTAGCCGTTCGTTTCTGCTCGCCTCGGAGCGGCATCGCGGCCCCGGCGCGCGGAAATCCATTACGTCGCTGAATCCCGCGGGAATAAATTTCCATAATATTTGGCAAGTTGACACGCCTCGCGAGACTGGCTGACCCCGCTTCGGGCCACGATCATCTTCCTCTCGCGTGTAGAACACCCCCGTACCATGCACACGATCGATGGCTTACGGTTGTTATCGAAATCGTGCCCTCTACAACCTCCTCGAATTCAGGAATGCAGGAATATTCGAACGCGAATGCAGGGAGTTCCGAGCATGTCTGATATTCATATTCATATAATAATCCCCGACAATAGTGGATCAGATAAGCAGAAAATAAGCTCGTGTGAGCTTGAACATTCGCCGCTTTATTCGTCATTGAGTTCTATTTGTTATGTATGCGAAGGCTGTATTGATTATTGATTAATGTCAATGGCGGTACTTACACATCTTACGCAGAAATAACTTTATGTAAATAGATTAATGTAGTCAGGTTACGCACAATATTAATTTATTTAATATAGAGAGTTTAAATTAAAGTTCTATTACAAGTGTGCAAATTTTTCGACGAATGTAACCTACAAATTTAATCATTCCCTATGCAATACTTAGTTTAACTGCTTAAACTTCTGTACACTCTTTTTTTTGTAAACTCGTATTTATAAATATAGGTACAATAATAATGTATATATACATTTATAAACATTACATTTTATACATATATAAAATGTCGAATGGGGCTTCGTTAAGGAAATATTAAGAGAAAACCCCGACCAATCAGAGCGCGTGTAGACCGTTCGAGCGGCCGTGGTAGCGAAGGCTACGCGCTGGCGGCCGCGCTTGTACGCGAACAAGTGACTCGACATGCATCGAAGGATACTGACGATGCCGTCTAGCGCGTAGCGTTCGCTACCGCGGCCGCTCGAACGGTCTACGCGCGCTCTGATTGGTCGGGATTTTATCTTAATATCTCCTTAACAAAGCCCCATCCGACATTTTTGCAAAGGAAATTGTTGTTCAGAATCGTCTCAGCTACACCCCATTTCCAGCTCCTCCTCGACTTTTGGGACATCCTGTATAAACCTCCTAAGAGGTTTGGGTAAGCTATAATAAAAAAAAAACTACATTTCCCTTATTTTGTAAGTATTTTATGTATGATAATTATATATAACACGATTTCAAAAATTTTTTAGGAAACACGCTATAAAAGAAAAATTTTATTCTAAATAAATTTTTCTCGAGTGTCTTTGAGATCATTTTTTAAATAGGAAAATATATATTTTTTTATATTGTATCTTAAAACGGATTGAAGAAATATACGTTCGAAAAGTTATAAGTCATAACTTTCAGATGATTTTGAATGTCAAAATATTAATAAAAATCGGGGATAATAATTAGAATGTATATATATTTCTATATATATATAGTTATATATATAAATGATTCGTACGTTCAGCAATTCGCTATATATATATAGTTGCCAACAGCGAATTGCTAAACGTACGAATCATTTGTATCAACAAATACAAACAATGTCTTACCACAGCATATTATTCGAAGCAAGAAACAATTAATCTAATTTACATTTATGGAGAAGATAAACAGCGCAGAAGAGTAGTTCTACGTTTGTAAGCAAAGAGATTTTTTGATTGGAACTGCCCATTGCGTTTATCGTATACTGAAATGGTACAAAAAAATCGAACTGATAGTGGCAGAAGCAGTTGAAATTTGTAGGTATGACTTCCGGCAAGCGATTTTTAAGTCCGATCCGATAATTGACCCAACTGATTTGCGGGGTCTTAGGTCATTTTGCAACAGTGAATGTGCATCGGCGAGTGTCTCTCCTTGTGCACATGTGTACATGTTGCGGTCGCATGAACAGTTAATATGGATTCAAAATGCCCGGCCGGAAGTCAACCTGCAAATTTTCAACTGCATATATCTCGATAACAAAGCTGCAGTTCGCAAATTGGTAAAGGACTTTTCGATTCGTACTGGTGTCAAGACCTTCCTCTCCACAAAGCGCCCACATATTAACCCTTTGCGGTCGTATTAAATTTAGGCATGGCTATTGTACTGGTCGGAATTAATTTCCGAGGAACAAACAGTGATACATAATATGCAAGTACATGAAAAAGTGGAGGACCCAAGGAGTTATCATAGAAAAATAGAAGATCCCCATTAATTAAAAACTACAAGAAAGTAGAAAAAGATGTGAAATCGAAATGAGCTGCCAGTACATGAAGGTGCTTTCCAGCAAAGTGCAAAGGCGACACTGTATAACACAATGTAAACTTCGGTGGTTTCCAACTATGCCCAGGTAAAACACTGTGTTCAACAGTGCGGACGTTCAGATCCTCTTGACAATTCATGTAAAGTGACTGCTCCGCACTTCAGTCAAATGCTTGGCATGGCCAGGCAAGGCATTCTCACATCATCAAGAACTATACTTTCTCTCCCGCAGACTTTCGCATAATTTTTCAATTTAAAACTCTTACGATATGAGTACATTTTCATTGTATTTCATCTTTCCACTAAAACAGTTAAGGGATTTGATCAAATCACTTATATTCTTTAGGGAAATGACCTTACGGAGTTGTAATTTTAACGTCTTCCGTAAATTGATCATCTACCTTAGGGATTTGATCAAATCTCTATTTTTATCATTTCCCTGCGACATATACACAGACTACTTATTTTTTTAGAAGAGAGGAAAAGAAAAGGAGAGCGGGTAAAGAAAGTGAATATATATATTTCATATGATATTAATTTATTAATTACGAACATTTATTCATTCATTTCATGAATTAATACAAATACCAGCAAATTTGTTATGCACGCCGCTCATCATCATCTTATGCTTCAATTATCTGTAACACATACAAACTATATTTTAGTTGCACATTAACGCAGAACTTAAAATAAAAATAGAAATCATAATTTTCATACAAACATTATGTACAGCTCACTTAATTCCTTCCATTGTACACTCTGTCAGATCGTAGTATATTTTAACTGGCAAATTTCAATATAGCTGTCAAACTTTATCGTATTTCCTGTAATACTTGCACGATTCTTCTTGTGGTATTTTAATAATTACTGACAGATATCCATCACTCAGACAAAATACTAGAATTTCACAACGGCAGCTCCTATTTTTGGAGAGCACCAAAATACTGTTGCTTCGTCAGCAAATTATTTGCTCCATGAAACAAGCAATTCATCCCTTCGTTTTCTCTTATTGGAATGACTGTCGCTATTGGAATTATATCGCTGCTTAATCAAAGACTGTGGAAACAGAAAAAAAAATATACATGTCGAATCGAGTAATCTCCTCCTTTTCGAAGTCGGTTAAAAACACAAGAATTTACAACGATAGTACACATACTTTAAGCGCACACAACTACTTATCAAATAATAGTAAACACTATCTACTTTTAATTGTGGATTTTACTTACTCTTTTATTGATGATGTTATATGCTCCTCTTCTTGATGTGAAATGTAATAAAATATATCGCACTGCTAATACTACTATTATAGTTTTACTGCGTGCACACACGTAATACAAGGCAACATTACTATCTCTTGTGCATTATTTCTTGCAGTATCTGGTAACTTTTTTCTTCTGTCTTAATAATCTGCATCCAGCTATTCCTCACTGTAACCTATATCTATCAAACGAATCTGTCAAACGATACTAACCTATATTTGTCAAATGATATACACAAGTATTTTTTATGGCGACCGACGAGCCTTGCCGACTGATTCTGAGAGTTGATGAATCGACGAACGGCCTTGTCTCCTATTGGCTAAGTGTTGATGAAAAATCGACTGGAAAAATATAAGACGGTAATATTTTTGGATGTACCGTGACATGATATTACGATATCGCTGTTGTACGTGTACCGATTTGATTGATTTTGATTTTATTCGAAAGCTTATATGCGATTTACATAAGAAAAATGCGTTTAAATTTAGAAATTATTGCCGGCGTAATGAGATATTAATGAAAGAAGTTTCAAGTTAAGTTAGAATGGACCATCTCTCCTGTAAAAGATAGCGGTAGCGCCACGTTATACAGGGTGGCTATATAATTTTTCATGAACTTGGCGTCGAGACGCTACCGCGTCTCTAGATTAATTAATTCTTTTGTGGACTTTAGATATATGTTTATACAATAATATGTTTTAATGTAACGTTTTTATGTAAAAATTATATTTTATAGTTCTCCATTATGTGGTATCTTTTGGTAACTTTCTTTTTGCCATTTTGGAGTATTGTTTTTGAAATATTTTAAGAAACCAGAATGCCTAATTACACTGAAACACAATTTGTAAAATATTATTTGGAATTCTGCCAACTATATTCGACTATTTGATATTTATTACAATCTGTTACAGAAAAAAATAACAATATTCAATATATTTGTCTTCGAAAAATTTAACATGTAGATATTTCATCCACTGGTTTCTATATTCTTGTATAACTTAATATAATTACTAACGATATTTTCATTAATCTTCCCAAAGAAAGCTGTCGGTGTGGACTATGAAAATATATTCGTTGTTAATATTTTCGACCTCCCATATTCTTGAAACTCAATTGTTTATAACTACATATGTCCTCCTTGGCAACAACAAAAATTTTAGCAAGGTGCTATTAGCATGGATGAATGTGTTGTTTGCGCATGATTTAGATTTCAATATTTTTAATAAAATAACTAATATAACCGTTACACTCGCGTCGTCCACGCGATCGCTTCGACCAAGTGTAATGAGTACTCGAAAGGTCAGCTTCAACCGCGATCTTCTTGCATTCCTCGCTGTTTTGGATACCCACAGTTGTAAGCCATACCATGCACGCGAGACCCTGAAACATTTGAACACGGATAGTGCGAGCGTATGATTACAGCGGATCAGATATTCATAATCATATTCCCAGCCGAGGTTTCACGGGTCCTCGACAATGGCGAATCGACCAGGGGGTGAATTAATAAGCAGAAAAGGGGTCCGTGTGCTGCATTCGAACAGCGTAACCCTAATTATCCGTGTTGCTCGATCGCATGCAGGTCCCTCAATCCCTGTTTCGTGGGCACACAAAGCAGCTGAAGCGTCTCGGAGCCTGACGGAGATTCGCGAACGAGGCGGGCGCGTGCGTAGGCCGGACGTGGCGGGCGTGCGGCCTCGTCCCTTGTGTTCGGATGTTAATAATGTTAATGGGCCGGAGGTTAAGCTTATCTGTCATGCCGGGACCTCAATAGAGAGACGCGTTGCGTTTCTCGTACGTTCGCTTCGTGTTCGGTCCCTTCTTCTCGTTCACCTCCTTCGCGTGAAGGCCCCAAAGGTACCGATCCGAAACACCGAGTGAACGGTATTAATCTTACGTCAGAGTTTGCGTGTACCTCGAACGCATTAAGTAGACACGAGTTTGATATTAGGGGTGCTTACGAACATTGTTGCTCTTTATGTAATGTACAACGTAATCCTTATACGGACACTTAACACATTGCACGAAGGTCCATCGTTATTATCGGATTTTTAGTTGATCGCTTGGCCACCGCTCATGACATATTGAGAGATTCCGCTCTAGTCTATGCATGCACGTTTTTCTACGGGACAAAACACGTTTTGAACTTTGATAGATCTATACTGTTGCGAGCACTCTTTGGATAGATCCAAAGCTTGCTGGTGCTTGGAACCGGAATAAGTAGACAGCGAGAAGAAGGCGATCGGATCGAGGAAAATCATTTTACACTTTTGTACCTTACAAATTCTCATTTTTGCACTTTTCCACTTTTCCACTTTTCCATTTTTCCACTTTACACTTTACGCTTTTACACTGTACACTTTTGCTCTTTACACGTTTGCACCTTACACTTTACACTTTTGCACTTTAGACATTTTGTTGGATTATCAATACGCTTCACGAAGAATGAACTTATTGTTCGTTGTCAAAAATCGAATCGGCGTTCTCCGAAGCGTTTCACTTCTATGTGTCGCCGTCGATACTTTGTTTTAAGAGTCGAACTGTGGCGACGTGAAACCTAAACACTCGGGAGATATGAGAGTACCCTGATTTTCTTCTCAATGATCTCTTAATGAAAAGAACCTTCCTGCCGTTATGTGAAATAAAATCTATTTCTTTTAATATATAAAGCGTATTAATTATTTCGGATTCCCATATCCAATACTTTTTATATCTAAAGATCTTATTACAAGTTCGCAGCCATTAGCTGCTGTCACATTCGAGCAAAACGCCATTGAGTGCTGACGTTCCGAAACTAAGAACACATTTAATTACCTTTGTAGACATTTGTATTGTACAAACCCTGTTATACGTTCGAGTTACTCGTTGATCCTTAAAGTTCTCGTTATGCCAAACATAAAACATAACAATACTGTCGAATGAGGTAACAGATAATTTTTTTCATTCTTGAGAATGTTCATCAAAAGCGTATGTCATTCTTTCGATCCCTTCCACAGTCGCCAGAAGGCCTCGGTCGTCCAAATCTGATGGACGGCCTTTTCCTGGCATATCCTTCAAATTTCTGTCACCAGATTTGAAGCGAGCAAACCATTCTCGACATAGACTGTCACTAATTGTTCCTCTCTTAAAGAGATCGTTCAAATCACGAAATGACTAGGCTGAGATTCATCCTTTCTCAAAGCAGTAGAGTAGTATACAGAGATGGGCAAAAGCTTTAGATCCTTATCTAAATAAAAATTTTAAATATCGAGTAAAGATGAAAAATTTTTATCTCTTACTCGTCGAATAAAGATACATAACTTTGTCTTTATTCGCTGACTGTCGGATAAAAAAATGTATTCGAAGTAAATGTACTCAAAGGATAAAGGTAACTTAAATTATTTTTATCCGAATGCTAAAGATACTTGCTTTATCTGCAGAAAGTTTCAAAGTTTTTCAATCGTAAGATACTTTTCGCACTTTTAACTTTATTCGACGGGTAAAGATACCTGCTTTAACTACTAGTATATGATATAAATAAATATTGTTGTGGGAGCACGAAGACACCCTTGTGATCCCTGTCGAGTGATGACAAAAGTTGACATGCTTAGAAGAAACAGTTGCAGATGGAACTGTCAAATTGTCAGATTCCAATTGATAACCGAACAGTTAAGACGTCCAGAAATTATAAATTGTATTATTATATTGTATTTATTTATTTATTGCTTTTAAACCGAATATGGTTTATATAGCATATACGTTACATAAACATATTATCATATTGCTTAACATCTTAATGGGCCTTTTTTACATAGTTATTATATTGTATTACGCTGTTGTTGTTCTTGCTGTTGAATTATGGTTTACGATAAACGGGCGCGCGGTGCGATAGTCACGTCTGACGTTTTCAGCAATTTAATTATAATTATCGTCACGCATATTGATGAATTAACTATTAAACAAATTTATCATCTACAAGGAAAAACAATAAACGCTATTTTCAAATGATAAAACAGTAAAAAAAAAACCTGGATAATTATTGATCAACCTCAGGTGTACAAATAAGTTCGGTCCCTTTTTATCATATATTCGGTGTTTATTTATAAGAAAAAGAAATACACGTTATGTTTCAAAGTAATCACCATTACTTTCTACAGACTTCTTCCACTTTTCGGGTAGTTGGCAGATTCCGTTTCTATATAAAGATGGTGGTTTTGATTCAATATACTCATTAATGCTTTTTTCGACTTCTTCGAAAAATTTGAAATGAGAATGAACAATGTAAGTGGTATTGTAGCGACCGAAAAAGATGGTAATCTAAGGGAGCCATATCTGGAGAATATGCCGCATGAATGAGAATCATTTTTGTAGCCTCAGTAGCATTTTTCTTCAACTCAAATGCAAAAAGAATACAATGTCTAATGTGCTCTTTCTGAAACATCATGATGCGAAGTATTGTTTCTCGAGGTTATATACCAATTAGGTTAAAGTTACATAGTGAATTTAGTAGCGTGAAGCTAATACCTTAAGACACCGATCGGCAGGAATAAAATTTCAATTTGAAATGTAATTACACCTGAATATACGTAAAGGCACCGAACTTATTTGTACACATAATACTTATGGGTACCCTAATACATACTTGTGCTTTCTGAACCAACGGAATCTTGTGAACGGTTTCCGTTCGTGTCCGGTGATGTCTGCAACTTCGTCAGTGTTGCATCGGCGAGTGGATCGTTTCTGGTATTAATTGCGATAAAATCGTGCCGTTAAAATTCCTTCACTCGAGATTCACCACGGTAATGGCCGTTTATTGCTTAGCGAATATCGATATTTTCTCATTACCTTAAGGCGGGTGGTCATCGCCGATCATTGAAGTTCCGGCGATTCGGCGATGGGCTCTTTGATCGTGCGTACCTTCTCCATTCTGGGCCCCAGGCGTAGTCGCAACCTTTGGGACCTCGTGGAGCCCCATCAACGGGTACGACGAAGGGTTGCACGACCCGTCGAGTCGATTCGGGTCGACGAAAACGAGGCAGCCCCGTTCCGTGATGTGAAATACCGCGATGCTTTCGGAATTCGCGACGATTGAAAAATCATGTTTACAACCTTCACTCGTAAATTGAAATCTTTATATGCATATATACTGACGCCAGTAGACCATCTATATATTTAAATGTTCCAGACATTTTAGTCGCAATGAAATAAAATTAATTGTATTAAATGAATAGCAATTTCAGATATATAAATATAAAACTATAATTTATTACATAATTTCAGCTTATGTAATTGGTCTTGTTTCCTTGTTAGAAATTATTGTTTCCTTTTCAATCGTACATGCGTTTTCTGATAATATGGCAATAAAATGACTTATATTAATACTTTACTTAAAAATATTCTTGGTGAACTATACTATAAGACTAGTGAGGACATAATTTTTTAAGTAAAAAACCATCACAAGCAAATAAAGCTTAATAATTAATCACCCATTCAATAAACACAAAATTGATAATAATTTATTAAATATTTGATTAGTTTATTATTGATTTATCGTTATAATTAATTTCATTTCATTAAATATATAATTTTCTTCTTAATTCTTAATTATATTATTCCTATTATATTATTTTTTCATATTCTTACATTTTTAAATATCTGTGTCTTAAACATAGTTTTTACTTGATAGTAGTAGAATAGTCATCATACTCTTTTACTCTTCGCATTCCACCAGGAGCTTTGTTATAAATTGTAATGACCAGTTCTTGAACACTTTTCATACCGTTTCCAGAAAACCGTTTATCAATGAAGACATGGTTGACCCTGCTTGGCGCCAAAAGGTATACCTGCTTTTTACTTTGCTGGCGTGATAACAATTGATGCCAGTAAAGTGGCGCAAGCTGAATATACTGGCGCCAGTCGACTGATGTCAGTAATTATTGCATGTGAAAATCCCGCTTAACTCGCACGAATCGGTGCTGACCGCGCGGAACGTGTTTCAGACAAATAACCCCGACGACTCCTTTTAACAACTCGACGAACGGGCGTTAAGCCGAAGATGTATCAGTCTTTGCGTTCCAACGAGATCCCCTAATAGCGGTCATAATTTATCTGGGGCTGCATTAATGTTATCCCGAATTGGCGTGACTGGGCCGTTACGATTTTCAACGGTGATGATTGCGGTTGATGTTGCAGGCACACATGTTATTTACTTATTTATTTCATTTAATGTTTTTATCGCACTCTGACAAAATAGAATACAGCAAAGGAGATAAGGAAATGATGAAACATAGAATAAGATCCCAGATTGCGCGGCTGGGTACTTCGTTCCCAAGAACTGCTACTAATTAGGTGTACAAATTAATTCTCGCCCCTTGACTGCGATCGACCATCCATTTGTACCTGTATGCGTATTTGTTCGTTATTCATTTATTTTTAAGTGCGATATGTTACCTTCGAAACGAGTCATTGGACTTGATTTAACTGCGAACAACACTTAAGCTTTTTTGCAATTCAACTCAGAAAGAACACAGCCGAAGTAAAAAACATGATTTGCGATGAAAAGTGGATACTGCGAAATAATTTTAAGAGATGATAAATAAATAATGGACACATCCAGGTAAACCATCAACAAATACCTCGAAACCGAATATCCACGCTAAAATGATGTTATTGTGCATTTGGTAGGATCGAAAGAATGTTATCTACTATGAATTATCGTTTACTGGTAGCGTAAAGATAATGGTCATTTTTAACAAAATAACGTTCGTCTCTACACAGCAAAAATAACTGAAGAGACCATTTCAAACTTGAGCTGAGAAATTTTCCATTATGTGCCATTTATTTATTTAATGTTGCATGAGCTTTTTAGCCATTAGCGACCACATTGCAATACATTGTTATATTTTGTGCCTTATTACATTGTATTTCACATACATCACTTGGTTTTCTTCTATCTAACAATTTTAAACTACCTAAGACTAATTACATACTAAATATCTTTAATTATTTTGATTTTCTCAAGATAAGTTATTATTCCTTTTACATGTTTTCTTTCATTTAAACATTGTTTAATATCTACAGGAAGTTTTACTTGGGTTCTGATGTTTTCACCAATTAGACATTCCAGCAAAATATGTTTAATGGATAATTCTATTCACAAGACTTGTTTTGTAGATTCTAGATTTAAAGCAACTGAAAAGATTAAAAATAGCATCAATGAATTCAGAGATTCAAAGCCACCATCATGTTTTTGATCCGGAATCCAACTGTTGTCTGAAAGGTGGCAAACATGTGGAAAGTGAAAGAGATTACTTTTACGTTTGAGTTAGTACTTGTTATTTTATGAATAAATATTGAATTCAGTCGAAAAAGGCCGAGAATTCATTTGTATACTCAATGAATCGAAAGTACGCGTAAAGACTTACTTTTAACCGTTTAAGATCGTGAAGGACAAGATCAATTAGTGTAAATACTTATATTAGATTAGTAACACTTTATTTAAGTAACAAATAGAAAGAATATATTGACTAAAATACTATTAAACAATTAAGGAAAAGAAAGGCTTAACATTGAATTACACGAATTGCCACCTCCTTCTCTAGTGTTGCTTATTATAATTATATATAAACTTCAGTAGTAAAAAAAAAAAAAAATAAACATCCTCATAAGACCTGTTAAACACGGACTTCATGTGTACGGCCTTGATGAATCAAAAAACAAAGAGAGGACTAATTTCCCCAATATCGGATCTCTTAGCTCTGGCCTATGATGGAAGGCAGCTCATGTTAAAAAATGGTTCCCTGAGCTTAGGAGATGGAGCCATCCTTCAGCTGAATTAAAGGAGACTTGAGCTAAAAATGTAAGTCACATGTCGAGATGGTAAATATATACATGACTTCTCTTTGCGAAAAGTATGCTAATTGCAGATATTGCATCTATACAAATTGTAAGACAATTTTAATTAATACATTATAAAACAGTGAGCTGAGGAGTCGAAAATATTTTTACCTTGATGAAATTGTTTCGTATACAGAAAGCTTTATAAACATTGCTTCTATTTACGAATATTCTTAGTTAAAGAAGATCAACAAAGATTCTAAGTAAATTCGTCATCAATTGGAGGACATTCGGACAAAAAATGTCTATTTATTAAACGAGTACAGCGCGTAAAAAAATATACATGCATTTTTCGAGCTTGAAGCTCGCAGAAGGTAAACTCGTTCCTTTGCAGGGTACTTTCAGAACAGCCGCTCCGCCGTTAGTTCGATTTATGCACTGCGCTCGCGCTAACCGCTGGATTATACGCGAGCGCTGGAACTGCACCTTGGCATCGAGACACACGCGAGACTAATGCACCGGTTAGCTACTGCCGGATTCGGGAAGAGATCGCGATTCCGGTAACCGCCCCCTCTTTTGTCTTCTTTAAGGAATCGCTCCTGTCGAAGTAACCGAACTTACTCCATACTGCAGGTGCTCGACACGAATGCCCATCTTTTTGGGCTGAACGACTCGCTGTTCTTGTTTCTTCGACCGAATCTTCGCTAAATGTAACGTTAAGCTGACCACTAATTCACAGCATTGCGCTAGTGCATTACCAGCTCCATCAAGCAACTATCCTCGAACATCGCAATGCAGCATTTAGTTGCTGGCTACTTATCTTATTAACCCTTTGCATTTGAGAAGTGACTCTCGGTCACCACGTTTACAGCCAAAATGTAAATTCAATGCCACAATTTTTTTCTTATGTATTTTGGCCTACTAAACTCGAAAATCGCAAGAAAATTTTTTTCTATGGATAGGTTCTTTTTATATGAATTTTTGAATTCTTTTTCGATTTTTTTCTGACATGCCTTCACATTTTACGCCATATCTCGAGTTAGAAACATCCGATTGGGTCACGGAAGATGCCATTTTAAAGGTAATCGAATTTCCAACTATTACATTTTACATTATTTTCCAATCGGTTCAATAGTTTAAGTGTTACGAGCCAATATATATGAGAACCTTTGATTTTTTCGGCTAAAATAGAACACGAATTTCTTCCATCGCCATGGAAAAATAGAAATTGTCAAATTATGTCCAGTTTCTTATTGTTTACGTATAGATCGCACTTTTACGATGAAAACAAGCTTTTGTTGAAGAAAATCTATAGAAATAGACCCCGCACAATGATTAATACATTTTCTGTACCTGTACATATATTTTAAACTGCGCAAAAACCTAAAGCGATCTGGTAGATCCTTTGTGGTTAACGAGACCTACCTATTATCATTGTTCCTATCTCTGGCTGTTCCTCTCTTGTAAGATCCTCTCTTGTAACAAGTCAACGTTTGCTTCTCATCTCCAGCTATAACAGACCTAGTTCCTCCATTTCGAATTGTAATTACTCGTTTTACGTTTCCTAGAGCAAAGCGGTCTATCCCGTCATTTGCTTCTATGAAGTCTAGCTGTCCCGAGTGATAAATCAAACGTTTCTCTCCAACCTTGAATCCCATCGACCAAGCTCGAGCTATAAGACTTGAGGCGCGGGACACTGCACTTCCTCACCGACGGCAATCAGCACATGCTAATACGAATCCTAGGCCGCATGCTGGCAGGTAATTAGAATGGTGAGGGATGTCCACGAGCCACGTACAGTCGTTAATCGTCGCCGCTACGTGCACGCTGGAGAGATCTCGTTCATCGGTGAACGCTATTCTAAGAGCCCATTTAATCTGGGCTTTATACGCCAAGGGTTGAATTTATTGGATTGACGCAGGAGTTCATACCAGCGTAATTCAATTAAAATTTTGTTCATTCGAGATCATTTTCTTAGTCAAGCGCTGTTTTTCGTTTCAGGAAGAGTGTCTATGTAAATATTAACTACCAATCATTTTTAAGATGTGGTTGCTAAGTCCTTTTTTATAATTTTTAACTCTAATTTAATAAAATTATATTAAATTTGAATAAATGGTATTTTGAGATTTTCAGAAGATGTTTTTCATTCTTACTTGCATTTCAAGCATAGGTATTAATTATGGAAATTATTTCAACGGAATGCTTAGACCTATGAAAGCATATTATAATTAACTGAACAAATCAAACTTTTCATTTACTAAACCTATTACACAATATTATTTAGTGAAAAAATCCACACATTTATTTACTTGTAGCCTTAATAACAGAGTGCTTCTATATTGTACTACTACATACTACATCAAAAACCTTCTTCTTGATGCCTATTTAATCTTAATCGGTGCCGTCTATACTATTTCTCTAACACGTTTGTTCAATGATCACTGATTTCATCCTCGTTATTCCAGAGGTCATCTCTTAATTTTTTTCATTGATGGCTTCGATAAAACGCTTCGAATCATACTACATATATAGGTAATATTTCAGTTGCAGATACGGTTCATGGCGATGAATTAGTATTTCGTCAGTGAATCTGCCATACTTTTAAAATTACGTCAAGGACTTAATTTTTCTGTAGTAATTGGCCAAGGAAATTTTTCAGTACAACCATTGATCAAACTGAACTATTACGTATTTGTACGCCAATCCAATAGTTCAATGCAGAGCACAAATGATCAGATGCTTCGCATTTCGGAATCCCGCGAGGATGTCAGATGAGGAAGAAGGTGCACGAAGCGTGAACGGTACTAAAAATGCTGCTAAAAAGAGAACCATCTTTCAACCGGTACATATGAATTCGTTTGGCAAATAAACAAGGTGTATCATATTATGTGAGACAAACATCAGCAATCGATTGGGAACATGGGGACAGTATGAAAAATTCATCTTTGATCCTCATAAAAACCATGACATAAATAATCATAATTTAACATACGTAATGTAACATAATGTAACATACATAATAATAATTACAAAAATCAAATCAGAACTGAAATGATGAGGAGCATTAAAATATTCTTTTAAATAGGCGAGAGGCTAAATGTAACATTCTGAATTTCCTAAACAAAGTCAGAGTGTAAATTGTTTTAAAAAACTTTGATTACTAAAAAAAAATGTGTGGAATGCTATTACGACATATAAATCCGAAAATTATTCTATCTCTTAATATGGTTCTATGATTCTGCCGGTACATGTCAGTATGCTGTAACTATCCGTTGCAAATTTTGGTGGTGTACCGTCAAAGTTTTGAAAATAAGATCCCAAAAAACTGTGTGGTAGGTACCGTTGGCATTCGATAAAAATGAATATTTAAATACATATATTCATTGAGGATCTAGGTCCGATTTTCGTCTACAAAGAACGTCGTCTATCGATTTCTTTTTTTATAAATACGTAATTAAATAGTACACAATTATACCAAACACTCGGTTGGATTGACATTACAGTTTACAATACAGTTAAGTTATTTGTTGCATCGCGCCTAGAAAAAACCGATTTGTTATTCTCTTTCCAATCTTGATAGAATTCAGGAAAAGTAACTATTCTGTTCAATTTTCAAAAATATCCGATGAAGGAGCAAGCGTACCAGTAAGACCTGCATAATTTATCCATCAGCTAGAAAATCATTCATTTAAGAACTGTCTAGCTACTTGACTGAAATGTAGCGATGAACAGTCATGCATAAACCACTTGCGGCGTATAACATCAAGTGGATTTTCTTCGAATAACTCACATAAGCTTGACCTGTTAATCTCCCATCAAGCCAAACAAGGATTTACCGAGCATTGTATTCAAATAGTTTAGCAGAATCGGTTCTACAATGAGTCACAGTCAAAATCAATCGCATGGTGGTTTTAGAATGACGGGATAGTATACATATAGTATACATATACATATACATATGTATAGAGAGTATAGAGAGTATAGTATAGAGAGCATATATGTACAAAATAAAAGTAACTCATATCGCGTAACCCTTAAAGCATTTATTTAAACATTAATTAAAACAATTCTCTTGGACAAATAAAAAAATGGTTTTTATCTCATGTCCACAATTCACTTATACTCAATAATTCATCTTAAATTATGAAATATTCTTTATTTTGCCAAAACGAAGAATACTATGTGGGTACATTAATTACAAAAATCAAATCAGAACAGGAATGATGAGAAGCATTAAAATATTCTTTTAAATAGGCGAGAGGCTATATTTAACATTCTGAATTTCCTAAACAAAGTTAGAGTGTAAATTGCTTTAAAACTTTGATTACTAAAACAACATGTCTCGAATGCTATTACGACGTATCAATCCGAAAATTAGAGTGCAAAAAATTAATAACTTTTTAAAATATTTAAAATCAGATGTTAAACTCAGAGAACGTTTTATCCCAAACATGGAAATTTCGTAAAATATTCCGTGTTATTTATAATCCAATGAAATCTACATAATGGGAAAATTTGGATATACGTTTATAATATTATAAAAAAATACGGATTGTATAATCAAATTTATGCTTAGACTTCGTAAATACGAGAATAGCCTTCATCTCTATAACGAATTATAACAAAAACTGGCTCAAGCAAAAGAAAAGGATACCATATTTACTTGCTAAATATTGCTACTTGCTAAATAGTTACTAAAAGTAACTCATATATGTATATGCGCACCTAAGTGGTACACCATTGATATAAATAGAAATTATGTACCATCAACTATAATAAATTATCAACGAAATAAAGCGGATGCATATCGAATAATTATATATTAATGGAGTGGAAAAACAAGAGGGTGGTAACGAGTACGTGGGGTACGGCAAAGTTGCCAGTTTGAAACGCTCTGAACGCAACGCTAGTGTGCGTAGATCGATAAAATCGTAAGTAATTGAAAATTACACAAAAAATATGGAAGGAGTACGTCGCGTAGCCCTTGGAAAAGATCATTTTTTGGTGCTTAAAACAGCTGTAACTAATTGGTGCGTTTCGTACCAAACAAAATTTGCTCTAAAAATAATTATAAAGTTTATGTCTCATGGAAATAGCATGTGACTTTTGACGAGGATCTACAAAACGTTGAAAAACGTTTATTATAGATAAAGAACAGGTACAAAAATAGAAAATTGTTTTGTTTGTTCTAATGCTAATAAAAAGTGTAGAATAGGGCTTCTTAAAGTTTTTTCATTCACGATCCCATTTATGATTGCGACTTTTTTCGCAACCCAAAAAGTATAAAATAAAGATATGATGCATGATACATGTGATATACAAATCTCCATTGAACACATCCTAGCCCATTGTCCCATATAATTAATCGAACGTAGCAATCATGTTACAAAAGAGTCGTGTAGGATAATCTTAGCCTTCCTAAAAGATATTGGAATCTATCACCAAGTGTAAAATTCATCATCTTGTATCTCTTAAACAGATTTTAATTTATCAAAACCTGTATTAACATTACACGAGTTACGTCACTTTTCATTGTCAAGTAAATAACTCACCGTCACCTCCAAAGTCAAAATGACTCAATAACTTAAGAACAGGATCCGTTGTTTCCGTGCCACGATTCAACGTTCAAACGAGTCCCAAATGTTATGATACGTCCTTGTTGGATGATCAATCTATTGACTGAACTATAGATAAAGATATCGGAATCAAAGTGTCAACATAAACTAGTCAGACTTGTTTTTCGCATCTGTTATCAATGACCGTACAGAATGTTTTCCTGGACATGAACGACTCATACTAGACGAGTTGGTCATCCAGTACCAAGGGTCATAGTTACCCCCTCTCAACCTAAGAGGTCTAGGTTATAAGATTCAGAAATCTTCAGAAGAGAGCATTATTGTTTTCGATCCTTCTGCGCGTCAGTCTGTTATTTTGTTTCCGTAAGTATCCAGAATCTATCAGTGTGGATGTTCGGAGCAGGATCTCAATCACGTAGTATGGCAATGTCGAATCCTTAATTGCAATAGGAATAACATGATTCGTAATCTTTGTAAAATCGGACTTTATCCGCCTCATACAATAGATGTATTCCTCGGCAAACCAATGATTCAACCATTATTAATTATATTCGTTTCTAAAATCTCATGGCTTATCGTCGTAAATTATACATATATCGTTTCTAGTATACTAACGTGTATACTGTGCTTATATAGTAATTGTATCTAAGTTTAAGTTTCGTGTAATACTACAATGTATCTAAGTTTAAGTTTGTTTAATTCTGTAATGTGTACTGATTGATTTAACTTACAATGTATTGGTCAATATGCTCAGGAATGGGCATATTGCTAATAATCCCGTAAGGGGTTCAATAGCGTAATAAATAAAAAAAAAAGTATCCAGAGTTATATTTTTGAAACGTCCGAAATATATTTGTAAGTGTACAAATCGGTCTCCACGTTCCTCACCTGGATCCCAACAGTCCTGTATATATCTCTCGAGGGAAGAACGCAAGTTCTACGCACTTATGCACTTTTTGGCAAAACCCAGTACGGGTCGTCAGATGGAAAGCAAGGGAGATTCTACATGTTTCTTGAACCGAGCAGGACCCCCTAACACGTCCTCCGTGCTCCTCTTGTCCTCTCTCCCCCGCTCCCTCGTGACGTCGATGCCCCTTTCGCTTCGTTTAATGAATTCTTCTTCCAGCACGCGGGTCATCGGTTTTACGCGGCCTATCTAACGCCGTACATCAAAAGGAACGACTCTTCGGGCATCCAGCGCGATTGATTATTCATTCGAGCGCGACGAGGCCTGGCCGAGAGGAACACAGCGGAAAAGTAACGACGCCAGCGACGCAGCTTGCTAAAAGCTTGGCGAATTCCACGGGGGGACGGGCACGCGCGATTGCGGGGACAATGTTTTATCGAAAAATATTATTCCCTCGGTTTTTTCTCTTCCCGCGCCACCTCCTGCCCTTCACCCGCCGCCGCTGTCTGCAAACGTGTTCGCTCTGCGAGGACCCTTAGGTGCGAACATCCCAGTGTCATACATCAAAGGGACAGCTTAAAGGACATCCGCGGCGATCGATTATCTTTCCCGTCTTTCCTTCCTTCTTTCTTCGTCGCCGGACGAGGACGAAAGAACGAGAAAGAGGTGAACACACGGGGGTACCCGGGGTCCCCGCGGCCGTCATCCGTGGAATGTATAATCAAGATTCCGCGGGGCAAAGCACACACTTGTTCCCCGGCTGCCTGTTTTGTCTCGTGCCCCGATGATTTTAAATTACGCCGGTATCGTCGGACGATCAGTGCCACGGCCACGGAGGTACCTGCCGGACCGGGCTAAGAACCCTGGCTACGGCTCTTTCCAACCGAGATACCACGACCCGCGATACCAGCGACGTGTTTAGACCCTCCAGAGCCCCAGATGACGTATCTCGTTTGTCGCCAGAAGACTTTGATCGACCGTTATGCCTTCTCCCGGCGTACGATCCTGAAACTCGATGGCACGTACAGACAGTTCTTAAACGGTGGACATCGGAACTGTTCGTGTCTTGTTAGCGTGCCACAACTTGGCAGTTCACTTTGTACAGTTAGGGGTCATTGGCCAATTTTCGGCGACGGACGTCACTGCCGGCTGGACAATCTCGCGAACCGACCTTCTTCTTTTTAGGACCTGCTCTTGTTTAGGGAAGCTGTTGCTTAAATGAGTTCTGAATCGAAGACACATTTGTATAATTTTACGTGGACTTCGAATTATTAATGGCTACTGGGACCCCGAGTGATCGATTGGTTGGGTCACATAAATTTTTACGCAGGAAATCTTTGCTATTAGATGGATTCTGAACGATGTCAATGTTACTATGAGTTAATATCACTCGCTAAAAAATAACCTAAGATAGCTTTAACGTTTGAGGAGGCCCATAAGAGTTCAATAAACACCCACCGGATGTATGTTACTGTCCGATACAGAGTTACGAAATTTTAATTAAATCAAAAAGAATTGTAGGGTTTTTCTATGTATCAGTATGGATTGTACACGAGCAGAGTGCGCTCTATCTATCGTGGGTTCGTTACAAACACGCAAAGCGTACAGTAATCACTGTTGGAAAAACGTTACGCCGCTTAGAACATATATAATAGTTTATTCAAATATATCTATACTTTTATATATATTCAACCCTGCGCGTATTTAGTCATTTAACTAACCATCAAGAATTATATATATATATATATATATATATATATATATATATATATATATATTATTTATTAAATGAGGTAAGCTAAGGAGAAATTGATGCTTATTTATAATTAAAAAGAAAATCAATTAGTCTCGAAGACTTTTGCGCCCCTATCCGAGGACTAAGGCTTCAGAATATCGTAAATCATATCTAGTATACTTCAACCTTCTCAACTCTAATAGAAATGTACAATTTCCATTACTCGCGACGTCTCACACGAAACACACAAGTTTGTTTCGATTATACTTAGCTCAAAATCGCGGAGAGATTTATCCATCAAACAGTCTTCTACGAAACAATCGGAATATTTCACGAAACAAACTTCCGTGGCATACCAGAGGGCTTTCTCGAAAAGGTTTGCTACGCTCCTGAAAAAGGTTGTCGGGTACTCTCGGACGTGGTGGTGGGGGGCGGGGGAGTCGCGAGTAAGAGAGGCGAGCGAGTTAGGTATGTTGTTTAAATAAGAGCAACGCGAGTCGCCCAAGGGCGAAAGTTGTTGCGGCACAGCAGGCTGATGCACACCGCGTGGCACGCCCGCACAGACTGGCCCGTTGAAAATATAAATGCCACTCGTATCGGAGACAAGTGGAACAGAATTTTCGGCGACGAAGGACGTCTCGCCGGCTGGAATAACGAATCGAGAGCTGCTCGCGTACATAGCCAAACGCCGACACCGTGTCCTGAATCCTTCGATGCTGTTTCTCCGACGCTTGTGTCAAAGGGAAGAGAAAATAACTGTTTGATCTTTCTTCTGAGTTTGATCAATTTTTTGTTGATCAAGTTCTTGTAGGTATTGGTCTAATTTTTGTATTAGCTGATGTTGAGAGAAAAGGCGTATTAGTAAAAGGCGCAGCTTATTGCATTTAATAAAATTTTGAACTTTTATCCATTTCAGTGCTGCATTCGCCCAGGAGCAATCCAAGATTAATTAGACCATTTCAAAGTTAATTGTAAAAAGACTATAATACCTCAAACACCGTTACCACTTTCCCTTTCCGTGTCTTGATACGAACATACTAGAAGTAAAAAACCACTTGCATCGGCAAGCAATAGAAAACGTACGATAGTTTACACCGTCACATGTTACAACAAAAGGAATTCGTATTTTCTTATTCGGCAAACTCACATAAAGAAATACGATTTAATTGAGTGCATGCACATATCGAAATCTGTGGAAACGAGAAAGCCGATAGAAAGTACCTAATCAAAGAAACGAACGACTAGTGGAATTACCATTGGAAAAATGAGCGAATCAATCAATTGAAAATAATACTAAATAAATTGAACAGAAAAAACCAACTATCCAACTCAATAGAAAAAAAAGCAGGGAATAATAAACCGATTTGGAATCGGACACAAATTTAATACACATATGTCTAACGGGTAACGAAGAAAACCTGTGGTCGCCAATACTCCAAGAAGGCATTCGATTAAAAAGAAACACTAAAAAAATATATGTTTGTAATAAATAGACTGCGGATCTTTATGCATTTATAGAAAATTTGTATGTACAAGAACCTACAAAATGCAAACAATATGCAAGAATATAATAAAGATTGAGATTAAAGTTCATGTTATAATATTTGCAGAGTAAAATAAATTCCTATTTAGGTTCCATTTTTGTAGTCACGATCGCGAAGATTTTATTTTGCATAAAGATCCGCAGTCTAGGAATAAAGTAAATCTGATTCCAGAAACTTGCAAGCTGGACTTTGCAATCTGCAAACTGTAATCGCAGTAAGTAAATTGGAGGACGACTTATGTTTTGCAGAAGAGAGTCATGTATTTGCTAGTGGTTCTATGCGATACGATATTCTTCAGGTGCTAGTAGTAGATTTTTGAGTCACATTTGTGTTGCCCTTTTGCAACGAAGTTAGTTGTAAGATTATAGCCAGAGGGTGGCCATGTTGTAGGAGCTTAGCATAGTAGATTTTCGTACATCTTTTGATTAATAGGTAAGTTAGATAAGGGACGACGTCTTAGAGAAGGAAGTCATTTATCGATATTGCTATTTGCTATTGGAACTATGCGATACGATGCGTTCTTTAGGTGTTGATAGTAGAAACTGTAGGCCATTTTCGCTTTGTATCGGAGCAACCTTCAATTCAAAGCTCTGATCCACTACTCAGTTGGCAGTACATTTTTCTCAACTTTACTTCCATCTGGTGCCTCATCTGTTGGAGGTGACGTTTCGAGGTTATCGTTTTACTCTGTATACTGTAACCAGGATAACCGAACATCACAAATTTTGATGTATGGTTACTTTTAGATGCAATTCTTTTATAACCATTTTTCTTATCCGTGTTAATAGTCTACTTTTCAGTATCATCTGTTTTACAAGTTCATTTTGAACTTGAACCCTAAACAATATATCACTAATAACACAAATAAGTGTATATCTCATTTGTTTTTCTCTGAACATGGGGTGACAGTTTCATCTATGATATTTCTGATTATACCACCTACTTTTTAGAGCACAAATTTTTTAAGTTATGCATGTTATGAAATTATCAACTATAAACGTGGATTGCATTCATTCTCACGAAGTTTG
This sequence comes from Hylaeus anthracinus, assembly GCF_026225885.1. Classification (NCBI taxonomy): domain Eukaryota; kingdom Metazoa; phylum Arthropoda; class Insecta; order Hymenoptera; family Colletidae; genus Hylaeus; species Hylaeus anthracinus. The sequence goes on along the minus strand of NW_026534344.1, from coordinate 14,920,622 downwards.
AAAGCAACTAATTTTCTTCGCCATTACGTTGACATGTACCATAAAATGTAAAATTAGTTTAATACTACGAAGTAAAAGTTATAAAGTGGTATATAATACATATCGAAGATGCAATCCTTTTTTAGAAAATTTCCTGAAAAATGAAAGCCGCGTAAACTTATGTATGAATCCAAGATTGAAATAATACTTGCAAGTTTGAAAAGGTAATTAATGAATATCCATCCTTTGAATTCTATTCGAAAATACACCTCGATCATCGTGAAACTTGAGAGAATGAATACGAATCGAACGAAGGAACATATGTGTGTCAACGTTCCTCGAAGATGTCGTTATATCATACCGAAGGCAAATTTCACGCAACTTTTCCGACTTGCATATGGATGCCAGCAATGCATACGCAATTAGTAGTTGAAATTGATTCTACCTCGGGTGGAAGATTGGAAAACATGATCACCTTCGATCAATGCGATTGGTACCGAAGAAAATAACTGAGGCCTTAAATTGCGTAAAAAGTAACGGTTCTCTGCTCTTAATACTATTAAATTGACCTGAACGAATCAATATTGTTCCTATTCTCCTACGTGTCCGAATCTTCGCTTTGTCAGAAACATTAGATAGCCAAAAATATCATAAATGAAAAGGTCAGTCCAAGTTCAGAGAAAGACAGTCATGAGTTTGCTATGTTTTATCATAAAAAGTTAAAGATATATTGTTTAAAGTTCAAGTTAAAAATAAAACAGATCATGATACAGAGAAGTAGATTAATAATGTGGATGATAGTTCATTTTCACTAAGTATTTGTAAAGTAAAAAAATTAATCATAGATACATCTAGATACGATTATTTGATTTTTTTTAATTCAAACAGATCATTGAATTGGTAATTAGCTTTACACCTAAAGCAAAACCTGCTAGATAAGCCTTATCGATGAGTCTAAATAAAAGATCAGAGATGAAATGCAGTAAACTTGCCAAATGCGCTAAAATTTAATAGGATTATCAGAAGTATAGTTGCTGCGAGTTTATCAATTTATATTTATACAAAGAAGATCGTTACGGTACTATCTTTCAATTACTTCATAATGATGTAATAGTCTGGATAAAACTATAAAACGTACCGGGTAAATTTATCAGAAGTAGGGATGGCGTGAAAAATCGATAACAGTAATACGTCCGTTGCTACTTTCTTTTCGATCTCCATCAGTCGATGAAATTTGTTTAAGCAAACAGCCTTTAACTAGTTGAAAATAATTACAACAATTAATAACGCATTGTTGATAATCACTAACAGTGATTTTTCACGGTGATCACAAAATCACGATCGCAGTCGTGATTAAACTTCGATCACGACCGTGATCCGGAAAATGGCGTTTCAGAAGCTGCTCATGTTAATTGTTATCGTTAGTGTCTCGCTGTCCCCCTTAGCGGAAATTCAAGAAACTAAAAATGAGTCAAATTTAAATTGTGTTGAAATTATGTTAACATTGCTTTTAAACCATATTATAATACATATATAATATGTAGGAATATGTTGGAGCAATTTAACACACAATTTGATTCATCTAAAATAGAGGTTTTTATTATAATTAATACTAAATTTAATTTAGCCTATTAATTTAATTTAATTGATTATAATATTGACATGTGGTCGGCTAACCTAAAATAGAGAAACCAACAATTAGAGGTTTTTACTTCCGTTATTCCAGCAGATCAACACGGTGTTACAAAGTTCCGTAAATCACATTCACTAACAAATTTTATTTGTTATTTATTTATTTGTTATCGAGCCTTGCTCTTCTTCTGTACTTCCCCTCTTTTCCTTTAGTGTCCGGTACGCGTCTTCGATGTGCGAGTTCGATGCGCGAGTTCGATGCGCGTCGTGTTGTTGTCCACAAAGCGGTTTATAAAGTGTTCATATACATAGCTTACACATATATAATCTAAGAACAACATAATTCGTGAAAAGTGAAAAGAATGTTCTCTGCCAATCAGAAACGACCACGAAGAATCACGAATCACTGTGAAAAATCATCGTAATTGAGAATAAACGTGATTGAATTACGAGTGATTCAAAAGTAGCAGTTCACGCCATCTCTAATCAGAAGGTTTAAAAGATCCTGGTTAAACAATATACGCTTCTCTTACATTCTCGCATATATTGTTACAAGGTATTTAAACCTACCGTAGACATCAAACATCCTATGATCCTATGAAGGAGTATCAACTGATTAGAGTTTGAACGCAAAGCACCCTGGTTTAAGTAACCGAGACTTCTCGGTATCCCAGAAGCTAATATTTGCGGTAACAGTCTTCGGCGGTAATAAACAGAACGGGTCACGCAGCCAAAGCTTCGACATCTTCACCTTTCCTGAAAACAAAGGGGCCCTTACTCATAGGTTTCGGCAAATTTATCTCAAGGTTCTCTCGCCTCGCATCGAGACAACGTCGAAAGCAGCGTCTTAAAATCGTCTAATTAACGCTCGACGATGTAGAATCGCGGTTAGTCTATAAAGCACGGCGGGCCGAGTTTCGGTAAGAAAGTAAGATTTCATTATTCGTTATGCTCGGCATGGAGCGAGTCGTGAGGCAGCTCCGGCCGTTTCCGTGCTTCGGTCGGGATGATAAAACATTATGACCGTTTTATAGGCGAGCACGACAGTACGGTAAATCATCGGCGCAAGTAACACGAGGTACGGGGGAGATCTTAACGACCGTGTCACAGTCGCGACCGTAGTCTTCGTGGTGGCTTTGTTTTTGCACGCGGAAAATAAGACGATTATTACGGAATATTCGGTATTACACGCGCAGGAGGACGCGAGTTCTCACGCCGCTTTCATGGATGCGTCCGCGCGAGGGGGCATGGTCGAGTAATTGCAGCTGGATCGGAGTGCATCGGCGAACCAGCAACGAGGCAATTCTGGGCATAACTATGTCCGAGCTGCGTAATAGAGTGGGTAGGCCTCTAGCTTTATCGCACATACCATGCCAGTGGCTGGGATTATTATACGTCACGGCTGGACGATAGGGCTCGAATTACCTCGTACACGTCGGATAATTAGCGTGCACGCTCGATCAGCGTCCGTCGTTCGAAACTACTAATGACTTTATCAATAACTGGACGGCCGTGTGTCGTTGCGTATCATGGGAGCCCCACCTAATTGGCCAGATGGAAATTCCTTGTATAGTTAGCATTCTGATGCATCCTCGAGGATTTCCCATGGACCGTGTGAGATTCATTCGTTTCCGATCCCGGCCTTCTTTATTGATGCGCTGTATCGTTAAACGGGATTAGAAGATTGCGTCGTCTGATGCAGCGTCCGGTACAAGGTTACCGATAGTCCCAGGACCTGCTCGCTCGAACATACACGGTCAGGTGTACATTATACTGGTTCGACTTCCTATCAACAATATCGTCTAACCACATTCCCAATCGCTTTATCGCGCGATCCCTGCTGCTGATAAGATTTCGCTACGGCGCATAACCATCGCGACGTTGTTAGTTAACGCTAGATAACTTACTTCTGACTCCAATTAGCCGCTGCGCACGCCGGCCTATTTTTCTATATAACGTATCGGTTTGTTTTTCTCGCTAACGTGTATGGCTAACTTCCTTGCGACTCGGGTAATTCTGATTGCGAGTTCTTCACACGCTTCCGTGGAACGATTCCGACGAGTATCTGGGGTAGCTCCTTGGGTAGCCATGCTCTCTACCGTGGAAGGTAGACACTGGCATCGTAGAATTGGGTAGTTCAATTCTACGGATGAACAAATCTGTTCTGTCGATTTAAGCATTAGCTCGTCGTATTAGGTTATGTGTACTTATTTGTGGGAGCTATCGATTCCAATGTAAACATACATAAATATAGTTTTATCTGATCAAACTCGATAAATCGTTGTAGAGCTGATCATTATAATCTTGCTTCTTCTCTCGCAAGGATAGGATTAGTAAGTAATTCTAAGTGTTGGTGTGATTATGATTATCAGAGCATTGATCACATTGTTTGACAGTGTCCACTCTTCGAAAGGCAAAGAGTCAACTTGTTATAGCAACTCTGTAAACTTAAATTATATTTACCCATCAATATGTCTGTTTTGATTACTAAATCGAACGTTGCGGCGTGTATTTGTGTTATGTCTTTTTTGAAGAACTGTAATATTAATGTATAATTTCAGGCATGTTAACAAAATTTTGTTCTACGTATACATTGTCAACAACATGTAAAGCGAATAAATCTCTCCTTTGAGATTTAAAAGCTTCAAAAAAAAAAAAAAAAAAAAAAAAAAAAAAAAAAAAAAAAATCTGATGAAACTACGTTACGTCCGTCGTTACTTTCTTTTCTATCTCTATCGGTCAATGAAATTTGTTTAAGAAACCAGCTTTTAACTAGTTGAAAATTATCACAACAATTAATAATGCATTGTTGATAACATTTCTACCACGATTTAGGTTGTTTATTATTTTCTTCTTACTTCTTTTTATTTGTGTTACATGTGACGGTTTTTTTGCAGTATTTAGTCTTAATTCATTTTCAATGCACACATCACCAATAGAAAAAAAGTCATTACTCAAACACTATGATTGTCATATTAGTTAAGTTTATATGATCGGAGACCACAACTATTTTGATGGTACAATTATGGACATAAAATTAACTCTTTGCGGTCGTATTAAATTTAGACATGGGTGTCGCACTGGTCGGGATTCATTTCCGAAGAATAAGCAGTGATACATAACATACAAGATTGTGGAGGATAGATAAGATTTATTAATTCATTTATGAACTTTAGATATATGTTTACATAATAATGTGTTTTAATGTTATGTTTTTATGTAAAAATTATATTTTATAATTCTTCATCGTGTGGTATCTTTCGGTAACTTTCTTTCTGCCATTTTGGAGTATTATTTTTAAAATATCTTAAAAATTTATGGGAGGTACAATCGAAGACAAATGTATATGAAATTTTAATTAATCGAATATCTTTGTAATTGTTTTTGTTTTTGTTTCTATTTAATTTTAGAATGGAATTCTTAATATTTCTAATCATTAATTAAAAACTTTTGGCATTGAAAATGGTTTAAATTTAATTTTAAATAATGAAAATACAGAGAAAGTGTAAAATGATATATGGACGAATACAATATAAGATTAATATGGTTCTTTGCTGTGGTGGCTAAGAGCAGAGACACAACTGGAACGATAAAAAAGCTTTGGTGGCTGAGAGTAGACATACAACCGCAAAGGGTTAAAAGATAATTTGAACAGTACGTGAGTAAAATCATTTCGGGAAAATGTCGATGAAGAAGGGTGGCCATATTCGTCAATCTTTTTAGGCAGCAATCAACTTCAAATTAGAATTGAAAATCAATTTCGCAGCTGACCAATGTGTTTTAATTAAAGTATCGTAAATCTTGATTCTATGATGGAAGACTTCCCTAAGAATACATATCTTACTTGCTAAAACTACAGTGATTTTGGCATTAGAATCAGGGAGGGAAATATTTAGAGTGACAAAAGTATCTAAATTGCAAAATATCTACTATTACAACTAAAAAGTAAACACTATATAGATAAAACAATTATTCTGTTAATAGTATTGCAGTATTAGTCAACTTCGTAGTTTTGGGGTATTCGCATCAGGGAGAGGAAGTCGGAAAATTATCTTAAAGATTTACCGAATAACATGATTCAGAATCATTTTTTTATCAGAAGGTTAATAATTGTGTAAAGCAATTAACCGGACATTAATCCTTTTAGTGGCGAACAATGATATATTCTTACGCGTGTACCACAATATGTGGGGGTTAAAAAATGACTTTATATCTTTAAATTGACATTAAGTTAACGCAATTATAATATTGTAAAATATACCTACACCGCTATGGATGACTCGGAATTAGTTCGATTGACTGATAATGTAGAATTAATTAATGAAACTAGTGACTTGTAATATTGTTATAAATAATGAAATATACGTCGTTTATGTTTAGTACTATATGTATATTCTACTTTAAACTATGCTGAAGTGGTGGTTTTCCATCATTTGTAAATACTGTTTATAAAGAATAACCAACGATTCGGATATTCTTTTATTGGGCTGTCTGGAAAGTCCATGCCGATTTTTAGTAGCCGTCACAGGTCTGAATATGTCGGAATGGCTGAAAACATGTATACATTCCTTAAAAGGTGGAAAAGTTGTGGAACAAAATGGTACATATATAATTCAATAAGTATACATCAAAATTCAAATATGCCTTTGAATTTTTCTTACAAATAGGCATGAACTTTCGGACAACCCAATCTAACTTGAAATAAACATTATTAATATAATTTTCAAAAAGTATTTGAACATTTCAATTCCTAACGTATTCCATTTTAAATTTAGTAATGATCATCTCAAACTAAAAAATTAAATTTACATCATTATTGTTTCAAACTGGATCAAATTATATCAGTTAGGCTCGGTATTTCCCACTCGGGTTCAATTTCTGGAGTCGACGCTCAAAAGCAGTGATGGTGCAAAATCGTAATCGCAAATACGAATACGATTCTAATCGAATGTTTCCGAATTGTGGTTACGAATACGATTACGACCGTATTTTTAAAGGTTTACAGCCATAGAAATTCTTTACCTCAAAACCGACTTCAGATTCGTGTTTCTCACCCCAAAAAACTTAGAAAACCATACATTCGTTGAAAATATAAATAAATAGAGCAGAGCCTATATAGGGTAACTTTTCTAAAAAATTTTATTTTGACGAAAGCATGGTTTTCTAAGTTTTTTAATGGGTTTTGAGGGAAAGAATTTCTATAGCGGTTAACCTTTAAAACTACGGTCGTATTCATAATCACAACTCGGAAAGATCGAGTCAATCGATTGCGATCGTAATCGTAATCACAACTCGAAAACATTTGACTACAATCGTATTCGTATTTGCGATTACGATTTTGCCCATCACTGCTCAAAAGGTTAAGATTAAGAATCAATATCGCAGTTAACCAAAGTATTTCAATTAGTGTACATTGAATTCCACTGCATCGGTAATGGGTGGTAAACCAACCAGTGCAATTTGCGAGTAACTAATACCCAGGGTTAGCAGACGTTGACCTAGTAATACGAGGAGGATCCCATATTTCGCTCCAATTAATCTGCCGCAACGATGCACCAGCTCGCGCCCTGGCCCAGATTCATAAATCAAGGGCAATCTTTGCTTGCCGCATGGCTAGAGAAGCCGAAGCGTGAGCGCAACGAGAGGCGAACACGAGGAGGTGGTGAGGCGCCTTCCTCGTTTCTTCTTATTCCTCTTCTGCACGAAGGCCCCCTTACCGATCTCTCGTGCGCCAGCCTTCTCGCGGTTATGATCGGACCGCAGACCGCGACCATTGTTCGAAAGCCAACCGGGGTCGGTTCGTCTCGTTATATGAGTGCAATGCTGCCATAGTCGAGAGATAAACAGCGCTATGGGGGCTCCGCCACTATATGGAGAGAGAAGCTAAGATATCCATATACCGGGTCGTGAGAGGTGCATCTAATAGGGCGACAATCGCATATCGTTAGGGATACAGTCCCTCGCAAAATCTTAGCCACGGCTACGTCGGAGGTCCGATAGCGAAAGCAGCGTGAACGGTTGATTTTGATCTGCCCCCCTACCCCCCCCCCCCCCGTACGTACCACCTTTCTGCATCCTCATCCTACTACTTTACAATCGTAGAGCCCGTTCCTCGCGAGAGAAGGTGTTTTAGACGTCTTCGAGTAGGACTTTCACACGAGCGTCCTTCGTCGTGCGTTCGGAAGGATTTCCATTTCGCTGTGACGCGATCGACAAGGGAACGTTAATACTTTATCTAGAACCATTCTACAGTTTCGATGATTCGCTAATTCTATTTTCTCAAATACACAAGATCGTATAATGGACAACGGTGGGTCAGCAAGCGGGAGCATATTAAAACCGTTGGATGTTCCAACAGCACCGATCGTGGTCTTTCGCTTCTCTCATTAAATCACATCTGCATCATCCACGGAGTTTACATAAGTCAGCCAAAGTGGCTCCGCTAACGATCCGGAAGAAGGACCGCATCAGCGAAATTGCAGTTAATGGCACGGTTCAACGCCCACTGCTAGCTTTTTGCTCGACGAAGGTGAAAAAGACCGAAGAAATATGAGACTTTATTCCTCTTCTCCAACACCTCCTGCCCCCTCCGCGTCGGTGTAACTTACAATATAATGAACCTCTCTGCTGGAATAAACGTTACTTTAATAATAGGGAATCGTTAATGTTATTAAATCCACTTTCATTGGGGACGACGAATATGCAGGATAATTGATAGGGAAATAGCAAAGAAACACTCTCGATGTGAGTTCTTCTGCGAAGTTGCTGGAAAAAGAAATGTGGCGAGTTTACCAGGGGAACTCCGACAAAATCACGCCGCTTATCGATGCTCACGCGTCGGCACAATAAGCGGCTATCGAGAACCTTTTCTTGATCTACCGATGCTTGCCAAGGTGGAAACAATGGTGTTGTCCAATTATTAAGAGAAACGGGGCCCCATCAGCCGCAAAAACGCCGGCGGAGGTCGATCAAGTTTTGATAAACCGTGTAATTTCGCGGTGTATCGCGAACAAAGACGTGTACTTATCGTTACCAACAAGGAAACTTGCACCTCCCGCGATTCTCTACCTGTTATCCTCAAAATTTTTCTAGCGAAGATCACAATGCCACGCAGGCTAGCCAACAGTTGGACCGTCCTTGTCGCGAACCAACAGCCTCTAAGAAAACCTTACACCGTCAAAGTTGATCCAACTTCCGAAATTCTCAGTGTATCTCCGCAAATTTTTGATTAATTAATTTCTGAAATACTGTTGACTAGCTCAGGTGACCAACGGGGGAATGTCTTTTTAACTATAGTGACCGCTTCTTTGGCTCGTATAGGAGTCATTAAAAACCCCAAATGTAAATGTAATGTTCACGACGAAACTTTAAACCATGTCCTGTGACAATGTGAATTATTTAACAGTCAACGTCGCAAACTAATTTTTAACTTGCGTAAATTAGATCTTCATCTACCGCTGGACATATCTGTGATTGTTGCGAAACCAAATATTATAGCATGTCTGTACATATCCTCTGTCTTGAAAAGTTGTAAGCTTAATATTTAAATCTTAATTTAATTTAAGTTTACTAATCCTGTGCACTACTAGATTGATTAATAAATTAATGTATCATTTTGTAATTCAAATTTTTGTTACACATTGTAATCGACTATTTGTCAACTTTGTAATAAATCTCCTATGAGATTTCAAACAATAAAAAAAGAAAATATAGTGACTGGCATGGATGACCACTTCCTCGATTAATTTGTCCCATACGTTTGCATCACCCTGTAGGAATGTTGTAATTTCATATGTTTTCCGACTTTAAATTCGATCTGCCATTCCTATACGTGATACATTACGAAAATATTTAAATGCCTGTGCAGCAAACACTGAACGGCTTTAACATTTAAGAAACTTGTGTCAGTTTACTTAGATCAGGCTAGGTTATCAACTCGATACCTGACCAGAGTCTACCGTAAACTGAGAACAAACATATTGTCTAGGGCAGCGTTTCCCAAATTATGTTGCACGAGTCACTAGAATTGGACTCAGTGATCCCTGCTACAAGAGGAAGATGTACAAAATAGATTTAAGAGTTAAAATGTTGTGAATTATAAGTAAATAGTAGTGCAATAACTAATATTGTTGTAACAGTTAAGCACTTAAAATAAATGACATTGACATTGACCTGCTATAAGAATCAATTTTCTCTACAGAACCGTGATTAATAATTAAGGAAATGAAATAAAGTAAATATGTTCCGCATATTTGTAACCATCTCTGTAATATTATCACTTTTGACAACATTTTTGCTGTAGGTTGAAGGTTGTATGTAAACTTTACACACTCTAATGACATTTACGAAAAATTGGGTACGCAATATTTATAAATACATTAGTAAGAATTATTGGGATAGAACTGGACTTCGAGAACTTAATTCGATAATTCACACAATTCACTATTAATTAAATCTACGAGCTATAGAACATTATGAACCAAAACTTTGATACCATCAGTCATACTAGCTCCGATTGCGATTAAGAATTCCCGAAATACAAGAATACGAGTCAGGAAGAACAAATAGCGCGCAAGTTTAAATTAACTCATTGCTGAAGTAAATTCTGCGTGTTAAGAATATATTGTCCTGAACATTGGAAAGTGTGTAATTTTAATTATTTACATTAACGTGTATTTAATTATTCATACATTATAAAATGTTTATTATAATACATACAATATTACAAGTTACTACATTCATTATATAACTCTACATTATCTGCCAAGTAAATTATTTTCATATCACCCATTGCGGTATAGGTAAGTTTTATAATATTATAAATGTAACGCAATATCAACTTGCGAATATAAATTAGTTCTGTCTTATTAAACGCATTCAACAAGTTAAGCACAGATGGATAGTGACCCAAGCACAATGATATATGGTCGGCTCTTTTTTGCGAGCGTAGTCACTGACGATATATCGTTGTTTAGCACTAAAAAGGTTAACACTTTATCTACTGGACTATTTAGAAACAGTGTTTAATTCAAAAAAGAATTTTCTACAATAGCATCTAGGCTGATAATAATCTTTTCATACTGTTACCAGGTACATTGAAAGCCAAATCTGTTTCCAAACACTGAACATTGTAAGTAGACAACCATCAACACAGTAAATAATATTCTAATAACTAAATACTTCAATTAAAAAGCCTATAAATAGGCTCCCGGTAAATAAAGTGTTAAGTGCTTTCCTTGTCGGAATTAGCATTGACAGCTTAGAAGAATGACTCCTACGATCCAAATGATTCTGTTCACGTCACAAATTCACTGGAACAAGTACGGATAAAATCATTTAACCCAAATGTACACCTCGGAGACATTCTTCTTAGCCAGCAATGAGACCCCATCTGCCAGCAAAGTGTTAATAGATTGCAGTCTCGCGCACCATTAGATCGAATCCCAATGAACGAGTGAAAGCGATATTCTGCGAATCATTATGATATATGATCATTATGATAGCATATTTGGCCACGATCTCTCTCCACGGATGATCAGAATTTAGGCGCGAGTAGCTTCTACGTAGAATGGATCGGCAAGGAATAACGGGGTCCGGTCGGCGGTGCACAGGCCAAAAGCAGCGAGCACGAACAACTAATGACCGCCGTAATCGTGCATCTTGGCAACGCGCTACACCTTTTGCCGGACACTTTCTATTATCACATCGACAAATCCAGAGTAGAGCATACGGTGGGTAGGGGATGTAGCCGCGTGTAAACGTAACGCTAGATAAGTTACGGACCGTGCACGCTTTCGTGCGCCCTGCAACGGGGAATAACCGAGCACACGGTCCAAAGACTCGGCGCGGGGACCATGTACGGAATATCTGTATGGCCAGGCAGTTACCTTCTTCCTCCTTCGGAGAGAGGCCACGTGGGAAAAAATGTCACATTATTCTCCTATATGGTGATGCAGTACGCCGCTCAGTTAGAAATTTATCCTCGTAGACCGTGGCCCTGGGCTTGTCCGGCCCGAACAGCTGGGAAGTGGGGATACACGGTGCATATACGGTCCTGTGGGAGTTACGGAAGCTTGAACGCCATGCGCGCGGATACACCGCGGAACCGTCTTCCCCTGGCCAACCGCGATATATTTGTTCGACTCGAGTCGAAGACATTTCCGCAGGTCTGCGACGGGAATGCGGACCCGCCCTAACTGGACGGGCTTCCAGCACTGGGACTTTTCACGACTTTTTCTATTGGGTTCATTCTCGAGGTACGTATTCATTTTGTTTCGCAACCGATCACGTAAGTTGAATACGTTGATTGGTCGCAAGCAGTACTATGCAAAATGATTTGTTCCTTGGTAAAGTTAACCCTTTGCACTCGAGTCATTTTTCTATAGAATCAAATCCAGTCCATTTTTATAATCAATTTCTGTGAAACCAAAAACTCTACTTCGAAGAAAAAGATCTAAGAACGTTCATGACTCGATGTATTATTATTTCAATTTATAATTAGTTGTATTCTGATGTAAGTGAATTTGAAATTGTACGTTCACAAAATCACTTTTAAATTACATATGTCGCCCTAGAGGCGCTACCCTAGCGCAAAGGGATAATATTAGCAAATAGCGCCTCAGATGTGCATCTCGAATTAATAATCGTCTCCTGTAAGAGGAGATATCGATCAGTTTTACCGGAAAGTGTATTTCTGATGTAGTGGCTGAAGTGCTAATTAAAGTTGAAACAAATAATCTTTTGAATACAGAATACTTTTGACCAAAGCAATCCAGGAGGATAGGGCGCGTTTAGCGGTTACGATCGCTGGGAATGGAATAGTTTTTGTCTAGTGTGGACTCTGCCGATTGAATATATGCAAGGCGACCTCAAGTTAAAATTGTAAACAATATGCTTATTACGCTTATTAAATAATACAAATAAATATTTGAACTTAACAAACATAACAAGATGTATCGAAAATGCTGATAATTGTGTCTCAAGTACAGAGGAGATTAAAAATAATGGCAAACGTATATTTGCGTCTACAATCCACACCAATAGCTTTCGTCGAATTCACATATGCATCCATAACCCAAGTCGAGAACTTTCCTTGAATGCATACGTGTGACCATAGCACTCAGCGGTTTAAAGTGTTAAAATATTACATTTACATTTCCTCTTATACAAGAATTTCATACCCACAGTTTCGCCTATAAGTTTTTCACAGGTAGACCTGCTTTTCTACATATTATATCTTCCTACTATTTATTTTGTATTCATTGCTGTTTGCTTATCAATTACTATATATATTTGATATATCAAAACTTTAAGCATTAATCAATTTTCATTCGAGTGTACGTTTTCTCTGTGATTACACTTTATCAAAGATGTCAATCGAAATGGAAAAGGAATCATTCTAAACCTATTATCATGTTTAAGATAAAGATTAGTTTTCTGTGTTTAATTTTATCCAACATATTTTTCAGATTAGTATTAAAATATTAAAATTCCAAATAGCCATACTTATTTGTTCTAAATCTCTTGGTATCGAACATTCGATTTTCCAAACAGCATCAGACTTTTGTGAATCGTGATATTTGTACGATTAAAGAGATTTGTTGGTATTTCTTGTACTAGGAAGTAGAACGTAGTCACATATGAAAGCCAATGCGAAAATAGTTTTGACTGCTCCTTGCCGTGATTGGGGAGTGACAGATCGGATCGAACTCGTCCCATATCGTGTACGTCTTCCAAGATTGACACTGTCGAACGCACCCACGCGGCATACATACTATTCCCGAACGTTTATTCTCCTTCTCGTACTTTTTCCATGTACACTTCGGAGGACACGTCTTGCAAAATGTCGCGGAGAACATCCGCATTGCGAGCATCTTGTAACTTTTCCATATAACCACTTCGTCATAGTCCGTTGAATATAAACAGCTCACCTTTAAATGCTTTAATTGTCTTGACAGCACGGTGACAGATGTCTCCAATGTTCGTAGTTTATTGACTCTTCGACGCACATGATTTGAAAGAAAAATTAAACTCAAATTGCACGGAATACAATCCCAATAGGGTCATTCCATGTCAATTCGGACATTTTTTGGAGTAACATCTCAGATTTTGACGAAATTTGGATATGTTGTAGTCTTTAGTGATATTTGAACGTGACCCAATAGTTAGTTTTAAAGTTAGTATAAAACATCAGATAATGTGCTTTTTTATTATAAAATGATTTACTTACACGTAATTATTTTTTAAAGAAAGAAAAACAACATTTATTCTTATAAAAGTTTAAAATTCATTGCACTACGCAATTCGCTAACTTTGGATTTTTAGAACAGGGTTAACAACTTACTAATGCATTGCTTCCTACATATTTAACGTGTTATCGTGACGATTTGGATCATTGATCGCCAATCATGAATTTTCTACTTACTTGTTTCATCGGTGTGTTTATATTTTTTCTTTTGATCTATTACATTTCATATATTTCTTGATGAAATACCTTTGAGAATACCCTCTTCGAACCTACCATTGATTTAAGATTAAATACGGATTATTAATAAATATAACAAAAATTAATTCTTTTAAATAATTATTGTCACATACTAATGAATGATCCTTGTTTAAGAGTTTTTCGTTATAATTAATGAAACCTGCTGACAAATATTATGAATAATTTGTCACTAATGCAGTACATACAATGAGGATATCGAATTTCATTTAAAGAAATTATATTTGTTCTTTGTGGAGAACTTTCATTTCTAATCTGGAATGTATTAGTTTTTATATAGATAGACTTTTACACTAGTAATCTGTTATGAAATATCAATGATTAAGTATCAATATATGTATTTTTAAACAATGAAACGATACTTTGTGCTTTTTTACGTATTTGTTCGAAAATTGTCAGGGAAAAAATTATTTATAGACTTTCCATAACTGTCGAAATACTGTCAGTCCAGAAAATAATTCTATACTCAATTGGTATATTTTAGATTATGATATTAATAGATTATCAATTATACAAATTGAGCTAACAAGGAAACCGAGTGTTACACCTCGATTTTGATGAAACTATGTACACTTATTTGTGATACGTTCCTATGAATTATACCATCTTCAGTTTGTGCCACGTTTGCGTTTCAAGGGAGAAACTACCCCTTCTCTGGAAACCGCCCCATTTACTTATTCGTTTGTAACTCGAAAAAGATAGTAGATATCGAACGAGTTTGAAATACAAAATTTAATAGCTTCTTACATTCTACAACACCGTAGTAAGTAACTAAAAAAAAATTGATTTTTAATAATACTTCCCCCACACAATAAATCCTTTCGCCACCCGTTATATAGAAATGTTATAATACATAGTAATTTATAAACTTTTGATCCAAAATAGAGTTAATGTAGTCAAAGCAGTTATAATCTTCTGCAAAGATCTCCGCAGCGGTGTATCATAAACTGAGAGTCGACAGATGATCCGCGAGTCTGGAGACCTACGCTACATTTAACGTATTGAAAGTCTAAGATCTAACATGTAATGTGTAATATGCTCCCTTAACTTTCGTAATACTCCGTTACACTAATAATAAGAATCATCTGTCAAACATATTTAAAAGGAGATGCGAGTAATTTTCGATGGAACGATGACACCGGGCAGAAAAGTAATTAAAAAGTGTCAGTCGAATCCATATACGATTGCGTCATCTCTGTTGAAGGCTTTGCAACATCGTATCGGTGGGATCGATCGGTCGATCCATCGATTCGATCTGACCCTCGTTCGGTCGATCCACCATCTACCGCCCTCGATTGCGTCACCTAAGCGGGGACGCAGAAATCATCGGCACCTTCTATCCGCGGCTCTGTCAGAAAGACAATCTGTTGGCACGATCGAATCGTTCGACAATCTCTCGCCCATCCGTCTGTCGACGGGATCTCGACAAGGAGAACTGGCCGTGCCTCGAAAGACGTTTGGGATATTTATTCCCGGGGATACCTGGATCGTATCTGAACCGAAGTCCAGCGGAGGCGAAGTCGCAGATCGCATCGAGCGTTTCGTTTCGCCGACAGGTATTCGCGAAAAACGAAGAGCGCCGAGAATTCTGTTCCGTTAGCCCCTCCGAAGAAACGTATGGTCGAATTTTCAGGCAAAGTCGAATAAGAGAAAGCTTCGTTTGATCCACTATTGAAATCACCATCGAAAGGAATACATTATAGAACGAATATTATACAAAGTATAATATTGGCATCCGGATGCCAAGTGGTTTAGTTATAAAATCGACGCCACTGTTAAGCAGACAACTGTCGAAACTTCATCGATTTCTTTAATCTTGGCATCCATTGTATCATGGAACTGGAAAAAGACGCAAATTGCAATCCCGAATGTCTTGAATACCAGAAACCTTAATGGATCCCTCGGACAACACATTTACAAAAAACAGATACGGATAGATATACGTATGCCTCTTACGGGGGTCCACCTCATTGGACATTGGACCTCAGTGTCATTCAGCGAACAGGATTTGATCGTACTTGATCATCTGAAACAGAAAAGTAAACTATCACCTTCTCTATAATTACATTTTGAAGGTACTGGCGATAAGATATTCACAAAATTTTGAAAATTGTTAATAGGGTGGCGTATAAACTAAAAAATGATATTTTAAGGTACCTTTTCCTCTATCCAATGGCTAATAGACGTTGGAAAAAAAAATTTTTGACATGAATCTCTACCACCAATTACGTTTGAAGATTGTAAAAAAAAAATTTCATCCCGATTCATGTAATGGATTTGCGCAATCCTGCTTGCCATTTCCAAAAACGTGGTTTCGAAAAATACGCGTTTAAAGTTTCAAGACGTAAAAAACGTTTATTTCAAAACATTCACGTTAAATGTTAAAGCGTCGATCTACCAAATAAAAAAAAAATGATCATAGTTGCACTAGGACTTTTCCTACAAAAAATTCTTGAAAATTGCTTTGAAAATTAAACGTTACACAGGTGGTCTCCCTTAACACTACTATCCGGCACAGAACTTGGTAATTAACTCCTTTTCTATAGAAAGGGAGATAGAAAAGGAGAACTCCTTAATCAGTAAAAGAAAACGTGGATGTAGTTGAAGAAGTAGAACGGATTGAGAACGCTATACTCCAAAATGATTTCAGTAAGAAAAAAGTTTATGAAACACTAAGAAGGATAAAACAAGCACAATAGATGAACAGCAATACCAATGGAGAAAGAGAAATACTTCATTTTCAGCACAAATATTTCATTTCTGACCTAGAATAAATGTATTTTCCATTACTATTTACAATTTCTTTCTATCTTTATCTTTAATTTTCAAGTCCCAATTTAAAAAATGACATATTTTCTGTTTGGCATTGATGGGCTTCTTTCATCGATAGATTATTTTAATCTAGTTGTTGGAAATGAAGGTCGTTTCTAGCGGGTTTGTTGACTTGTATTTCTTAGATTGAGGAACTTTTTTATCAGTACTCAAATAAGAACATTTATTAACGAAAATATTTATTACCGGTAACCCGGTTGCCACTGGCGCAAAAACGTACAGTTGCTCTTTATTTTGTCGAGACATCTAATAAAACTGACATCATTCGAGTGATGCCAATAATCTTCGTTTCTGAAAATTCCGTATAAAATATAAAAGTTCTTGCGTTAAATTGCGTTTCTATTTGTTCCAAAAGCAATCGTCCATATGATTGAAATTTTTCATCGGTCTCCGGAGAAGAGATACCGAATCGAATCACTAAAAGAACGGACACGCTGAGTTATTAGCTAGATACGCCGGTAAGTCGCAACAAAGCGACGTAATAAATTGACAGGGGCACACCGTGGCACTCTGGATCTGCCCCATGGTGGTCTACCGGTTCGATATATCGAACGGTCCCGCGCATGTAGGCGCAAGCGGCCGACTGGCCAGCGCCGTTTTGCATAATACGACGAGACGCCTGGCACGTCGTTCCTTTGCGCCAGGCCGTGTCTCGGACACGCCAGCTCGACGATGTCTCGCGACGCGAGTCGAATCGAAATATCGCGCGGTAATGTCGCCAGAATCACACAGAGATTCGCTCGTTAGCGTGGATGGTTAATGCCAGATAAATACCGGAATTATCTTGGCAGACGTACTGTGCGTGCTCGGCATCCGGATGCCGAACGTTCAGGAGGATAATATTTCTTTCGCTGAAAGAAGAAGGAATGGTAGCGCCCCGCTCGTTTGAGGCGCCGTAAAAACAGCTCCACATTTCTGTAATTATAGAACTGCCATCTGAACGAGTTCGCCGGAGTCTGGTTGACCAATAATCGCTCTTCTTTGCTCTGTTACTTTTCATCGAGGAATTCACGATGAAAACGTGTTTCATCGCTGGCTTTGCCGAGTTTATAAATCTGTCATGGTCCGCAATCATTTTATTTCCTAGGCAGTGAGGTTTGTCGCGTGTTGAATCGATAACAAGTAAACAAACATGTTTTTACGAATGCCATCCGGTAGCCACGTAATTTGGATGGTTGTTTCCTGTTATACTTGGTTACTTTAACATGGCGGTGACTGGTTATCAATACTTCAAATCTACTTTTATTTCATTTTTTCATTATATAATGTAATGGTGTATTTATAATGGTGTATAATATAAAACTACGTTACTCTTTTCCTGATGTGAAATGTATTTTTCGGAGGTATTCGAATTCTTTCATTGTTTCTATTTCTTCTCGTTTCCATGTCCACATCTTTTCTATATCCCTCCTCCTCGTTTCTTAACACTTTCGCTGCGGATGACGGACATGTGCGTCCAACTGAAAATATATAGTTGTTTTTATTATTTTTTAGTTTTCATTTTTTTTGTTCGGCAATCATATTATATATAAAATAAGTTACCACAAATATATGTTTTTCAAGATAATCATATTAGAACATTTGTAAAAAATTT
Source organism: Hylaeus anthracinus (assembly GCF_026225885.1). Lineage (NCBI taxonomy): Eukaryota > Metazoa > Arthropoda > Insecta > Hymenoptera > Colletidae > Hylaeus > Hylaeus anthracinus. The sequence continues at coordinate 14,902,083 of NW_026534344.1, read as the reverse complement.
TTCATTAAAAAAAATATCATAATTGCAGCTCCCAGCGAACGGCTACTTATTTTCCTCCGCAGCGAAAGTGTTAAAGATTATTATCTTGAACTTTTCTACATTCAATATGAATTTCTTTTTGTCCATGCACCTTTCCAGCATGCAAAGAGTTATTGATATGTAAACCAAAAAACTAAATATTCAGAAAGATAAATGCGCACACCTACGTCCAATGAAACCTTTACCTCTTTGATAAGTACCATCAGTCATTCATATTTGTTGCCTATACTGAAACGTTGTGTGAAAAGTCCCGTATGTGTACGCTGGTCGCAACTCGGCCGGTAATATATTGTAGATCAGACCAATCCCTCGGATTATTCTGATTTCTTTCTACTGTTTATATTGCAGACTATAGTGAAGTGCAGTGAGAATTCATAGTGTTATACACTTACAGTAAATATTTTCCCTTACCCATTCGTGACCTATTCCAAATCTTTGCTTTAACCAAAACAACAACTTTCACCATTACTCATTCCCGACCCTTCAGCTTCCAAACTCTCCTTCCTTTCCGATCCAGTCATAGCCCAAAGTCCAGTTTCCGAAATCCATAAAAGGCCCTAGTTTTCTATCCAGCAGTCAGTTATCAGTTTTACTGCGCGCAGACCAGTTTTGTAACGGCACGTCGAATTTTATAATAAAGTATTGTTTTCCGTGAATGTCGGTCTTTAATTAAATAATATTAAGTGATACCCTATTTCCTGTCGACGATATCGAGGTATCGGACTGAACCGAGCATCATAATAGGAAGCAGTGGAAGTCAGTAGGATGCGGTAACAGTTGATCGTCGATCGCGTATCACCTTTTTAACATATGTCAGGCGAGATTTCTGACATTCTATACCAGTAGTTCTGGGAAACGATGCAGGATAACTCATAGCGATGCTATAATAAGACGCATCATTCAAAAACATACATCTCCGCGTTCTTAAAACGAAATTATCATAGACAACAAGTAGTTCATTTAAAACTATTCGGGGGACCAGAAAGTAATGTCGTTTCTGCAGATGTCAATACTTGTTTATCATTTGTCAGGTCATTGTGTACCAATTGATTTTTATCGATCTGAGTTTGAAAATTTGCACACTGGATAGCAAAAGGTTACTGGTAAAGAGTGCGAACATAATTGATTAAAAATAAAAACTTGTTATGAATTTATTTGTTAGAATTTAATGTAAAAGAAACGATATTACTTTCTGGTCCCCCTAATACTTATCTTGACTGCCATTGCACCCCCACCAACCCTCTGTTTTTGTTTGAAATTCGCGCGGTTTGTGTGGCGCTGGTGAATACATATCACTAGACTGCGGATCTTTATGCATTTGTACAAAATTTGAATGTGCAAGAAACTATAAAATGCACACAGTATGCAAGAATATAAAAAAATATTGAGAGTAAAGTTTATATTATAATATTTGCAGAGTAAAATAAATTCCTATTATAGGTTCAATTTTGGCAGACACGTTTGCCAAGATTTTATTTTGCATAAAGACCCGCAGTCTACATACCCCACATATCGTAGCAGCCAATCACATTAAAAAATGTAAGCAGTTAATTGGATTAATAAATGTAATAGGCCCAGTGTTTTAAGATTAACGCATGTCGATTACCGATTGGTCAAAGAACCCTGATAAAACCGCAGCAGTTAGTCGTTGAGCTAGAGTCGATTTAACAAAACAGAGCGATTAAGTGCGTAGAAATAATAAGCGAGAGTTGCGAATTTTATATTAATTAAGAACTAAGTTTAATAATGTATAGTTGGGCTGTGTCTTTTGTATGTGTCACGTAGTTTAATAATTTTCGTCTAGTTCCTTATCTGTTCGAATAAATAAAAGACTAATTGTAACTGTCTTGTATCGTTTATTCGGTCCCTCGTAAAAATACTTAAACTTTCAGTAAATATACTTCCTCTGAACTAGAACTCAAATTTAATATAATCTAAAGTTATTTGTACAATATTCTAGTACAGGTTTAAACATAGTATTTATAACATTGTCAAATCTTTCGAGCTCGCAAGAATTCTGCTCGGAAATATCGATCGGGCAATTAAGATCCCAGACGATAAGTACCGAAAGAGATCAATCACCGAGGGGACTGAGTGAATAGGGAGGTAGAGACCAAGAGTAGTCACAGGACCGTTCTGTGCACCCACATATAAAGTCCGCCTATTACCACCCAGGGCGTCCTCACGTGTTAAGCCCCGCAGATTCCTCGGTGCCACGTTGAAGTCTTATTTATTGTGGCGCGCGAACGACCGGTATCGGGCCGGACCCGGTTTTTTCCTCTCTTATTCCTGGGTCGATTATCGCCGCGAGTTATTACGTCGGTTCTTTCAGCGGCGGTGAAAGGTCGCGCTCATGCTCGATAAGGGTCACTCGCGATGGCGAGCGTACGGCGTGCCGCGCTAAGCGAGATACGGCCGCAATATTTCAGATAACGCAGCCTCTCGGATGCGCTATTCGCCCCTCAAGATCACGGTCCACTCGTATACATACCACGGCCTGTGTAAAGTCACGGACTTGGCGCGAGCTCCTTCGACGAACGGCGAACGATGATTGCTCGACTTGAACGTATTGTGCGTTTTATTTATATTAAGACCCGATCGTATTGGAATGCGGCAGTGCGCAAACCTTTCTAACAATATAAGAAGGGTATTATATGGTTTCGATGGTTGGGTGGCTGATGTTTCACTCGTAGAAATTGGTTGTCGCTCAAGGGTGTCCACCTGTGTAACGTTTAATTTTCAAGGCAATTTTCAAGAATTTTTTGTAGGAAAAGTACTAGTGCAATTATGATAATTTTTTTTTATTTAGTAGATCGAAGCTTTAACATTAATTTTTGATTTTATGAATTTTTCTGAATTTGTTCTTATACTTATCTAAATTCGTTATAAAATTTAATACCAGACAGTACCTTTACAATTTTACTTCATTTTTAATTAGTTTTTTATTACAAAAACAGTTAAGTTTTGAAGTGAAAAGTCTTCTCCTGTTTTTATTCTTGAATCTTTTGCTGTTTTGTTCGCTTGTTCTTTGTTATTATTATAGTTAACATTATGAGATGTCATATTCTAGATAGTTATCTCCAAGTTTTTATTCCATAGGGTACTTTCGTCAACTGATTATACTCATCTCCTCTCTCACCTAAAAACAATCGAAGGTCGAAAATAGATTCGTATTACCAGAAACTAGTGCCCAAACTCGCGGGAGAGAGAGAGAGAGAGAGAGAGAGAGAGAGTTATTTCACACTTGTTGAAATAATATGTCATTTACTACATACTACATATATTTAAATTGATATTATTGTTATTTTATAATTTATTATATTATATAATATAATTGTCATATTAATAACAAGAAGATCAAATCACATTCAACCCCTCTAAATCTAAATGAACGACTGAAACTATTTTAGAATGAACATATTGCTTTTGTATTTGAATCGTAAATGATACAGGATCGATCGAGGATTTTTCTACCAATCACCACCATAATCAATAAGAATTCTACAAAATTCTGAGAAGTTGTACAAAACAAGAAAAGTACATAAAGTGGGCTTGATGAACAGATGACAGGAACCGCTTACACTTTAATTTTTACCAACTCTTTCGACTGGTATTGGTATACAGAGCTATGATAAAAAATTATTCTAATGTTAAGTAAAGTAAAGGAAGAACTACAATTCATAATCATATTCCTTTAGTTATCCCTGTAAAAATCATGTCATAATTTCGGAAAGAAAATATAGTATTAAGTGGAAATTTAAAAATAAAATTGTAAAACCAGTCTGTTAGCCGCATTTTTAGCGTTAAGAATCATTGAGATATCCTAGCGATGTCGAGGCGTAAGCCATCCACTGATGGTCAGTGAATCCTGTCGCAACCGTATCACAATTTTCGCAGCTAAAAAATATAAAATTTGATTAGATATGCTTCATTCACTTTCTCATACATCGCGTCACGATCGAATTTACGTTTTAATAAATGATATTCGATCAGTCGACTGGCGTTACGTCGCGTCGGGTAGACCGAATCCTAATGATGATCGCGATTTGATAAACCGACGTGGAACTGGTCGACTGCGAGCCTCTCGTTCGATTGACGATCCCTACGTTAACGTGGCTTCAAACCGGACAATTTCAAGTCGGTCGAACGAAGATTTCCGTACCATTACCGTTAATACGATCGAGAGATTGCGAACGTTCACGTCTGAGGCAAACGGAAAAACGAAACAGAGAAAACGGGCGCCCTCGTAGTAGAGACAGCCACGGATCGCGGTAGGAGGCTAGGTTTGTACGACGTGTGCGTGATACTAGTTAGAGAAATCATAACGTACTTACCAAGCCAATACGAGCGCCATTAAAGTAAACCGAGCGAGGAATCGATTCCAGAGGCCTTTATCGACGACGATCGGCGGATGCCTCGTGGAAGCGGTGCGCTCACCACCAATAGATACATCGTGTTCCCTCCTCCGACCACCTTTTTTCTCTTCCCTTTTTCGCTCCGATCTCGTTGCAATCCGTGCCCACTTCAGACCGGCGGATAGGTAGATGCAGACGACGCTACGAACGTGAGTATAATCGATTCTGATCTGAATTCCGCGTCATTTACTTCAACCTGACTTCGCGATCGGAGGACAGACCCTGTTTCGTACTTTGCATCGGGGACAGGTTTCCTAATGGACGTTTACCAATTTCAACCGGCATCCCTCTCGTTTCGTGTATTTAGGAATAAAAATTGGACGGTTTAGTTAAAAATTAGACGGTTATAAGTTGTTAGGAGGATAAGATAAATCGAATTTTTCCTTTATGTTATAAAGAGATTGACCTTTTACCCGGTGTTCTAGGGAAATGGTGAGTTAACATTTAGAAAACTATCAAAGTTACAAAGTTGTTGCCAATGCAATGTAAATCTTCCATTTGTACAAGAAAAATTACTATTTGAATGTAATAATGTAATGTTTGACCGTCGATCCCGTCAATTTACTGGATTTCATTTTATAGTCTAAGAGCTGGCTACGAAAATAACGAATGATAAGGTACAGTGAAAATTTGTATCTAAAAACACTCTTTACTAGATGACAAAGCCCATAGCGCTGCAGCCAGAAGTCGCTCCCCGAGCTGGAAGCGTGGGCGGGCGGCAAAACACGTTAATTTTTAATCAAAATTAAATCTTTGAATGCAGTCCTGAAATTTTGTATAGTTATAGTTTTATTCAAACTACGAAATTCGATGTCCGAGTAATCAAAATCTTTGGAATATCTATAATAATTGATCAGAACATAATCTTCGTAGTGACACCACCAAAAAGGATTGCTCTTGATACTAGATAAAGGACGAATTTATGGTCAAATCGCTGATACTTACCGGTCCTTCTTTAGGCGGGATATAGATTATTTGGGATATTTTTTTGGATACCAACATTATTTGAGACAAAACCTATAATCTCGATGAACAATATTGACAATTTCGAAATTTCTAAGCTTCACGAAAAGATGTTGGGGAAAAAGGCGACGTAATCACCTGTAGGCGCCAACAGATTTTGTACTATAATTATTTTTGTATTTGGAGATTTTATTCAACATAGTGACAAAGAAAATAAGAAATATATATGTACAAGTTTGAGTGTATAGAAACATGGTATACAGTACTAGAGAAAGCAAGGTGAAAGGGTGAGATTCAGCGAAATGCTGTTTTGCAACTTAAACCCTATTGTATTCATAGATCTGCTCTATAGTGTGTAAGATTAGAAGAGGTATCGCAAGTGTAAGAACCCAGTAAGGTATCGTGAAACTCGTTATTCACGGTTATGCAAACATAGTGTCATGTATGCATTTCGTACAAGATATTTTGAAAATCTTACCAAGGAACGTTGTTTATGACGCAATCCCTTGCACCATGTATGCCAAACGAAACGCATTTTCATCGAAAAATTTGCACACTTGTAATAGAACTTTGATGTTACACTCTGCAAGAAGAGGTTTAATATTCAGTGGTAGGTACTGTTTACACTTTTTTAATTTTTTGATAAGTGTCATTCTTTGGGATTCATATAACGGACATTGCCAAAGAACATGATTTAGGTCTTGTTTGATATGGTTACAATCGCAATTAGCTTGATTCGTAATCCCTATACGCGCCAGTGATGCCGCAAGATTATAATGGTCAGCTCTACACCTATTAATGGTTACTATAACTTTTCTTGCAAGATTTTTATTGTGGAACCACGGTTTTTGCTTTGTGCTGATACAGTGTTTAAAATACACTTTACCTTTCTCTAGACCTTGACTTTGATTGCGCTTTTTGGTATTGGAAATAGCATTATACTTATGCAATTCTCTAAAGCCTGTATGTGGGATTAGTACAGTTTTATTGGGTTCAAACATTGTGACATTCTTGGTTAAGCTGTCAACATTTTCATTACCATGAATACCTAGATATGACGGAATCCAGATGAATCCTATGTTACTATTATTTGAGCTTTTTTGTTTGAACTAGCTATATTTGCTTTTGATACTGAGTATGTATGGATTAATATTTGTATTTACTTTATTATTTTTAAGGCATATAAGACAGCTGAGGGAATCCGCAATGCTTTTATAATTAATATTAGGATTGTTTAAGGCGATATCTAGTGCATTATTTATTGCAAAACATTCAGCGGTAAATATAGATGATACTACAGGTAGACTCTTTTTAATTGTGATGCCTAGTTCATAACATGAGCAAGCACAACCTACTGACTTAGAATTGGGTATCTTGGTACCATCAGTATATATCTTAATAGATTGATCTTTTACTTAAGTGGTATTAAACGTAGAGTTAGGATTTTTGTTATTTTGTAATGAGTGGCCAACTTCTGTAGTAATTGGAATCGAAGTAGTTATTATCTTGTAGTCTGTGTTATACAAAGCTAGCTCATTATTTGTATACAACTTATTTTTCGTTATATTGAGAGTATCTTCAATATACTATTGAATAAGCCTTTTCCTTTTGTAGACAGCATGATTGTACTCAAGTTTCGGTGGAAAGATATCACATAGGTACAAAATAATTCCATTTTACGATACCTATGATTTACATTCAGCAGAGAAGAATCTCAGAAGGGACCGAAAACAACACTATTCAAACCCCGATGAAAAGAAGTGGTGACTCAGGTGTACCAGAAGCCATTAAGTCACGGTTTTGTGGAGATCACCTGTGCACGTCCGAGCACCAAAGATTTATTTCGACGAACACCTAACCGCTGACTGATGCTCGTCGCTTATCGGACCGACGTCTCAAATGGATTGAAATATGTCCATGTTCTCGTTCCCGGGTTATTGAACCGCATCCCTCGTGGCCCTGCTTTGCCCCTTGCCTCTCGAATTCCTAATGTTCGGTTATGATAGCCGAGAGAAGTTACGGGACCACGCGCAGCGGGACGTCAGGATGGGTGGAGAACAGTCAGCAACAGCCATCATCGGGAATTAGTGCTCTTCCGAGAAGCTCGTCAAACTCGACGATGTGTCGGTAATTTCGAAGATACTTGTTTCAGATCACATGGCGATTACCACGTTTATATGCATTCCTTGGTAATACCGTGTCCTCCACTGTTTTTCCTACGGCCGGAGAACAATTGCATCGTCAAGGAAGGAATTTTTAGGCCGATCGCACATGGCGCAACCGATCAGTTTCAAACCACTCTGAAACTAGTTGCATGCGACCGTGAATCCAATTCTTCAGTAGGTAAAACAAAGAGCGCAAACGGTTTGCAATACTAATTTCAAATCAAACAACTCCAACAAATATCGAAAAACGCGGTAGCGTCTCGGTGCCAAGTACATGAAAAATTATCCGTCATCGCGTATATACCTGGCGTTGGAGCTACCACGTATCTTTTACGGGAGAGATGTTCCATTCCAACCTAACCTGAAACTTCTTTCATGAATATCTCAACACGCCTGCAATATTTTCTAAATTTAAAAGCATTTCTCTGATGTAAACCGCATATAAGCTTTCGTATAAAATCAAAATCAATAAAATCGGCCGACGTACAACTGAGATATCGTAATATCTTTTTCTATTTTCTTGTAGTTTTTTATGGGGATCTTCTATTTTTCAATGATAACTCCTTGAGTCCTCCACTTTTTCATGTACTTGTATAATCTACATGGACTCAATGAGCGTTCTAACTGTACTGGAAGCTAAAATCTATGCATGCCCCCTAAACCACCAAATAGTTGAAAAATACAACGTTTTAATGGAAAACTATGCAAACCTTGAAATTATGTTAGGATGGGTACCCTCCCATGTAGGAATCACATGAAACGAAAAAGCGGACCAAGCAGCGAAACTATGTCTAAAACTTCACACTAACGAAACCGAAACTCCTATCCACTACAGGGAGATAGCAAAAGTTATATCAAAGACCATTCAAGATTAATGGAAAAGATGTATGGAAAAACTCCCGTCAAACTCTAGTACACGGAATCAGGAAAGACATCTACGAAACCAATCCGACCAAAACACTCAAAAGAAAAGAACAAGTAGTAATCAACCGAGTGAGAATTGGACACACAAATCTCACTCATATTCATCTAATCAAAAATCAAGAAAAACCTACATGTACCAGTTGCAACACATCGAACACAATAGAACACATCATCACCTCCTGCGTCAAGTACCAACTTGAAAGAAGAAAATTCAAAATCCAAGAAAAAATCGAAAACGCCACCAATACAATTGAAAATTATAACATTGTAATATTGTAGTATTGTACAATTGAAAATTCTAATTGTAACTATTCACCCAAATTTAGCCGTACCAGAAATTCATGTAGTTGCTAATAACCCTGTGATGTGGATGTAACTATAAAAACAGAATTAAAAAAAAACTAATTTCAAATCGGTTGTGCCGTGTGCCTTACGAGACCAACAAATCGATTCCTGGATTAATGTATTTTCTTTAGGTTTAAAGTCTTGGAAATATATTTCCAATGCGTTAACGAAACATTCTTTAAATTGCTACAGTTGTGAAGATTCGGAGATTTAGTGCAGGAATGGAGAATGCTAACAAAATACTGCCTTTTAGAATGGCCGTCACATTCATAGAGTTTTCTATATGTACAAATTATTGATTTTTTAACTTGAATAGTCATTGTTAGGTAGCAAGTCTTATCTTCAAAATACTTTTCCAGCATTAGGAACTGGAATTGTAATCATTTTTGTTCTCAAATACTTTGTAGAGGCTCCAATTAAAGATAATATATAGTAAAAGAAGTTTTTATCAATATAGAATAAAGTTATAGCAAGAAACATAAACAATGAACATATTGTTTATATAAACTTGCAGTTTTTCTACTCATAACAAGACACAACAATTGAATAATAACAAACGCCGAAAGTTTTATTTTTTATTAAAAGTGAATTATACATATAAATATCATCAACATTGATTATTATATTTTATTGATTTCTTAGTCAGTTTTCATTTTACTTGAGTTCTTGTTGAGGTGTTAGCAATTACCCTACTTTAATATACCTAACACTCAGATCTCTGACCGTAATAGCTTCAGAAAGTATTTTCATTGTGTATACCTATGTAGTCGTGGTCGTGGATAATGTTCTCGTTGATTTGAAATATTTGTATAAAATCGCCTTAAATTTTTCGTCTAGATCGCAGTAAAAAGGATTGTAAAATGATGGTTGTAAAAAGTTAAGCAGGAAAAATTCATTTTCTAAAAATTATCACTCTTAACCCCCTTTACACTTTCAAAAATTTTGATTCGTCTTCAAATAAATTAAATCGTTTTTTCCTTCTGAAACCAATTATGTGTATTAGTTTATAATTATTATAATTTTAAATGATGTAATATTGTAAAATTCTTGCTCTAGTACCTGATATTGCAACGAAATAAATAACGTTTCAGATGAAATTTATTTGTTTCAATACAGTATGTAATGTATAATCTCCAGTTGGATTCTACACAAAAAATTATAAATCAAATTATAAGTAACGATATAAACATATATATATATAGAGTAGGGGAGATTTGCAGTATGAAAACGTCCACAAAATTGCAAGCACAATTTTTATGCAGCGGGTGGTGGAAAGATTACTACAGTGTTATAGAATATTAAAAATCGTTAATATAGATCGTCGTAAAAAGGATTGTAAAATGATGGTTGTAAAAAGTTGAGCAGGAAGGATGCACGGGACGTTCCCGTGTACCGGTCCTAAAAGAATGACAAAGACGTCCGTTCACGGCGGGACGAGAGATACTTTATCGAAGGGCAGCTCGTGAGAGGGCGGGTGTTCGATATCTCATTCGAAACGCGATGGAACGGCGTAGGTTAATTTACGGATGAGTCCTGCGCGAGCTTCGGACTCCAAATGCAAATACAAGTGTGGCGAAACCGCAGGGGTCCTTACATACCCGGGGACAAGTCCGGTGAAGATACAAATGGATCGCCCCCAAAAACCGGCGGGTCATTCGGCTCGCGCTTGCGTCGCAATGTCACTAAAAGCGTCTTAGCCGTGATAATGCCTGCTGAAAAATCGTGTTATTATTCACTCGTGTCTCTCTGACCCCCGAATCCGCCTTGGCACTCGTGTGCGAAATCAATGGCGCCGCGCACAATGCATGATTACTTGCAACGATTATCTTCCTCGTATTAAATTCGAATATTTCTTCAGTGTTGCTCGAGGCACTGGGTAGGAGGATTGCTACTAGGTGGATTTCGGAGCTCAGAATAAAATTAATATCGTGCCTGCCGAGTAGCAAGAAATGTTGCCTTTGAAAGTTTTGACAAAGGTTCTATCAATCGAGTCGAGTCGAAAGACGGAGTTTTTTTTTTGAGAACCTCAGATAACGTTCATATATACAGTAGTATGTATAATACAGTTTATGTATAGATTATATCCGCAGTTTACATTCTTTTAAGAAACCAAAAATACATAGACAAGCTGCAATATTAGGTTCCGCAACAAGGGACTCAACATTAAGTGGAAGACAGAGTTTCATATTTTGGAGTTTCTTAATTAGCTTGTCCTTGAACTGTCGTAGAGCCTGCATTGTCATATCACATGATTGATGTCTTCGATTTCAAGATTATGTACCTGTACACCCTGTACACTGTAGTGACGCTGACACTACCACGTGTCTTTTACTCATAACCTGAAACTTCTTTCATTAATATCTCATCACGACTGCAATATTTTCTACATTTAAAAGCATTTTTCTTATGTAAATCGCATGTGAGCTTTCGAATAAAATCAAAATCAATAAAATCGGTCCATGCACAACTGAGATAACGTAGTATCATGTCATGAATCGGTCAGAAATTGTAGATTTTGCTTCTGATTCTGTACGTTTTACTGTGACAATAAATTCTCTTTTATGTTTACCCCCAGAAGTACCATGGTCCGCTACTGTCATTGAAATATAATTGGAAGTATTTCATCCCTTTAAAGGCACCCTGGTCCTTGATCATACTCAAAGTGTTTTGTCTAGCTTTTTATTTATAAATTTCAAAGATGTCGGTGAAAGGAATTTCTAAAATATCCAAGTTACACGATTGCGTAGCTGTTTTGGCCAGATTATCGGCTTTCTTATTACCAAGAATTCCTATGTGCGACAGCACCCAGATAAATTTAAGAAAACTATTTTTCGTATTGTCTTGAATAAAATCATTAAACTTTTTCTTTGCTTCAAGAATGTACGAGTTACGGAGTTAGTTGTCACAATGTGTTTAAAATAACACCACCTCGTGCACTAGTACGTGCAACTTAGAATATGATCGAACTTTTTTTTGTCAATTTTCAGTGTAACATTAAGGAGGGAGTCTGGTCTAGCAGGTGTAAAAAATCGACTTTGTTTTTCTTAAAAATCTTTCTAACCATGTGGAGAATGCTTCCACAAAGTTATAGCATTAATTTTGACCTTGAAATATAGTTAGAAGCATCAAATTCGAACTTGAATTATAGTTTTTGCGGCAAGCGTGAAAAAACCTTGAAAGCACAAAGGATGCACAAACAGCAGTTCTTTAAAGAGTCTATAGGTCTACTGTATGCTCCTAGAATCGCAGATTACCTTTACATAATCATAAATATAGAAACACTTTGGCTTTTTACAACCGAAAACTTTAAATGCGTTTTTCTCAAGTGAGTTGTTACTTGAAAAAACATGCCCCTGTACTAATAGTCTTGTTATTACATTCAATTTGTACACTTCATTGTTTTTTATTTTGTTGAAAGTTTGCAATGATCAGATATTATATAAAGTAAACAGAAAGTGGTAAAATGTTGTACCAATAATACGCCAAATTGTTAAGTTTCCGTATAAATTATTTTATTTGTAACAATATGCTTCTATCCTGTTACAAAATGCACCCGGTGAAGACACGTTGTTACGCTCAGGTACTTCTGTTCTTAAACGAATTTATTTCACCATTATTATTATTAAACATATAAGATCTACACAAAATAATAAAAGAAGATTCACTATTTACATTACAAATTTTGTTTTTTAGTTATTGATTAAACAGATTGAAGGATGCCTTAAACTGTTTTAAAGCTTTCTGGAAATGACATACTTGATTTATCATACTACATATTTGTAAATATACTGGAGAATTGGGGGGATCGTCATCGAATAGAATTTAGATTCAGTTATTAGAATTTTTGTAAAAATTTATCTTGGTATTGCAATACTACCATAAAATCGCATTTTATATTTGAACAGATGTATTTTCTCTTCTTTCCTGTATTTTCGCCTCCTGCAGAGAATCGATAGGCTTTCATAGAAAGTTGATACTATTCATTAACACTTTCGCTGCGGATGACGCACATGTGCGTCCTTTACTTTTTTAGTCGGTTTAGTCGTATTTAGACAGTCAGTACGATCTAAGCATTCATGTTTGTCTGTTCTTTTGTGTTTAGTGTTGTGATTAGACTTTTGGAAAATTTTCTTTCTGTGCTTACCCTTATAAAATGGATAATAACCAACCGGGACCTTCGGGCATAAAACGCCGTAGGGTAGTTTTTTTATAAAATACTTTATAAAATAACTTACCAGAAATATATGTTTTTCAAAATAATCATATTAGAATATTTGTAAGAAATTTTTCATTAAAAAAAATATTACAATTGCAGCTTCCAGCGAACGGTTACTTATTTTCGTCCGCAACGACATTACCTGCAAAAATTAATTTGTACAATATTTGACCTACTTGTCTTGTAATTGGAGGTTATGTTTCTTATCACTTTAAGGACGAAAGTTCACGAAGAGAGAGGGTAATAGCCAAAGGGATAGCCAAAAATATGTGCTCCAACTGACGAGAAAATGAAGAAATCTATCCAAAATAAAAACTACATTTCCTATATCTACAGAGTCCTCAAAAAAAAAACTTTCGAATACTCGTATTTCCACGAAATGCGTGCTCATCACGGACAGTCCATGAATCGTCTGGCAGATCACAAATTACAATAAACGATCGGGCATCGTCTCCCGAGAAATCTAAACTGCCGAACGCTAACCTCTTCCTGGAGAATTCGCCAAGAGTTTAAAGCTGTTACCAAATACACCAACCCGCCGCGAGCATTATCGCTGTAGAAGGAAACCTGCAAACGTATGCACGTACTAAAACCTGTACCTTGCGTGCTTCTACGCTCAGCCAAGCCAATATTCAAAGTACCCGGGTAACGCACTGCCACGGAATATTCTAAACACATCTCGGAAGCGGCCCGTTTCCCGAGAAATCCTCAAAACGGTCACGCATAAACACAGATTCCTTCGGGACACGTAACGCTGCTATCGGGACACCCTTGGATATTCTTACTCCGCGGTCGTCTAGAGATTTTTCCCACAGCTCCTTGCAGTCGCCGTCGAAGATCCTGAGTCCTGTCGTGACCGGTGCCACGTGTGGTATCTGATGTCTACATGTGTACGACCGCTTGCCTCGGACACACGCGATCCCCAGTTCTCCTTTATACGTCCACCTCAGCAACCTTAACCACCTGTGCATCGAACCGTCCTACTCCGCTTCTCGTCTCCTCCCGTTGTTTCTTCTCCCTCGCTTTCCTCCATTCAAGGTTCCGCTTGCTAGAGCCAACAGACAACGTCGAACACTCATTCCCAAAGCGGGTAAGATCTATCGTCGTTGGATCTCGAACGAATCACGAGGAATCGCATGTCCTAAACCATTTATCAGCGTGTCGGGCTAGCTGCGCCCTTCCCGTTTGCTTTCTGGCCTGAATAAGGTCTCGCGCTGGCGACATAATGAAGAGGTAACCGCTTCTGGAAAACCGATCGACGTTTCAATTTCGAAACATCGCCGCCGCTTTGTCACCGAATATTCCTGGCATTACGTTGGGAACAATAACGTTGCACTTAGGATACCACCTATTGACTTAACAATGATAGCACACAAAGATGAAAAACTGACCAACGAAGGACTGGAAGAACATACATATTCAATAACTTTTGTCGGAAATATCCTACATTTGCACATGTATATACTGAAAACATACGCTCTTCTTCTAGCTTTGAAGTATATTGATAGTAAATTCCAAGACCAAACTAAATTTATCATATTCTCTGATTCTCTTGCCACACTGTTACGGACTCAAAAAACGATTCAATCGACAGAAATGTATATTGATATAAAGAAATTACTCAACAAAATAGTCAAAAACGGCAAAACGGCAAAATGGGTTCCATCACATAAGGATATTCATGGAAATGTAATGACCGATATTGAAGCGAAAATAGCAGCTACCCTTAAAACAGATAGCCAATCTATTCATAATGCTTACTCGGACATCGTTAAACACTAGGACACATTATTAAGGGAGTCTTGAACTGAAAATGGAGACCATATAGAGCTAGCACAGTTCATAAAGCTATTGGACGTTTCTTTGATTTACAAACGAATCCAAAATTCAACCGAAGGGAGCAAATGGCAATAACACGAATCAGAAGTGGACACAGCAAGTTTACTCACTCACACCTACTCAACGGAAGCCAATCATTAAATTATCACGAATGTAACATTCAAATCACTATTAATCATATAATTCTTGACTGCCCCAAATACAACGAAATCAGGAGGAAGTTAAACATTCATGATAGCATCAGTGAGAATTTATTAGTAGAATTCTACAAGACTATTGAGTTCTTTAACCAAATGTAATAACCCTGTACTGTTTCTGTAAGTCGCTAATAAGTAGACTGCGGATCTTTATGCAAAATAAAATCTTTACGAGCGTTCCTAAAAAAATTTAAGCTAGATAGGAATCTATTTTATTCTGCAAATATTATGACGTGAACTTTACTTTTAATTTTTTTTATATTCTTGCATATTGTTTGCATTTTGTAGCTTCTTGAACATTCAAATTTCCTATAAATGCATAAAAATCCGCAGTCTACTAATAACCCATGATGTTAATGCGACGTTAGGCTTATTAAATAAAAAAAAATAGTGTTGTAGATTTCAGACCAGGCTTAGTATGGTCCATTCTTATCGAACTGACCGTGTCATCGTATGATCGATATCTACCGATTACAGGCCTAATCATTAGTTCTGTATCCGTTAATCCTTTGAACTGAATATTCATGGTCAGAACAATCCGAGTAAATAACATATATAAAGCTTAGCACGTGCGGTCGATAGGAACGGAATTTTTTTTTAATTGTCTCAAGTGAGATGATCGAAAAAAGGTTGGTAAACGCATGTACTTAATGTCCATGTTCCACATCGATAGCTTTCTTTGAACGCTTGCATATGTTCGTAGCATTCGAAGAGGTAAACACACTCACTTCTGCACAACATACTCGTATCGTCAGTTCATTCATTCAATCGAACTGTCACATATTTCGGCATTCTTTTGTAGCATATATGTATATCGGATAGTATGGTGTTGTAGGATGACCGAGATGCTTGCTTTGGTATATCGGATAGTATGGTCAATTATTTTTTTATTCAGTACATCGTTTCATCGGACAAGAAACTTGTTCGTTACTAAAATTCCACTGAATTCGTTTCTCTATAAAACTGCAGTCGTTTGGTTACATCTTCCTATATCTTAAGTATCCTTAAGTATCATACTTAAGATATCGATGACGTTAAAAACAATGGCGTTGAGACAGGAAAACGGATCTTTCCCCACTGAGAAATCAGATTGGCACGATGCAGAAATCCGATGGGACTCGTGAAGTTTTCTCGAATGCATTGCCATGCGATTGTGCGATCGATATTTTACGATCGCCGCCTCTATGATATACGCTTCGTGGCGATAAAATTAATCGTGACACGTTACGACGCCGATGCTCCTTTTTCGCGGCGTGACGATAATGCCGTGGCATGCGTGCAACGCGAGAGCTTGTGCAAGATTCCGCTCGTTCTATCCTCCGCCGTCGGTTCTTGCGAGTCCTGCGTCGGAGATATATTTTTCCGGCTGTCTGGGTAGCTCCTGGAATCGATTCGCCGTGAACGATTTCTTTGCCCAGTCCATCCCGTCTACCTTTCTTGCACGCGGCCGCTCTTAAATTTGCGCTTCCTTTAAGCAGGGCTTGCGAGTCGCACGCGGCCAGACGTAAAAGGTACAAAGGTATTCTCCTTTCACCATAAAATGCGGCGCACACGGAGATACCTCGTGGCAACTATTTACACCACTTAGCCACGGTGTTACGTTAAAACTACCAGAGCCAAAAAGGTCAATCGTCTCGTTGCTACTAGCCGACAATAGAGGTTAATCCCAACGGTATTGCGTTTTGGCCTTTAAGAGCACACCTGCCCGTTCATAGCGCAGCCCTTTTCGCTTGGCAAACCGCTCGTTACCTAAACGCAATACGAAACGTTGGTTAACTTGCCGCTTGATTCGACAAAAATGGCTACCATAACGCGTGAACGTTATTGACGCACATAAACCCCGGTTATGCAAAGTCTAATCATCAAAACTATCGAAAACAAGTATTTTAAATTATGGTACTTTCGTTTATCATTTTAATTTCGTTATTAGACTTTATACCATCGAGCCAACAAAATATATATGTGTTGTCTTAGTTGTACGGTCGAAGGCATAACGTTGTATTCCGTTAATATTTATAAAAAATTCAGTATATAGTCTACTACGGATACTTATAAATAATGTCGTATTTTTTAAGCTAGGCAACATTTTATTTCATTTAAGAGTTAATACGACAGAGTTACTAATAATAACTATTAGAAATATTAATAGTTTTAATCTACGATACAATCTCCATTGTTATAAATAATCATTCGTCCTGTAAACAGCCTTTATGCATGTTATAACCGTGCCGCTTGAGGCGCTGCAGTGTGCGCAGTCGTTGTACGTTGTACGAGCCGTCCGTTATGAGTTAGTTAGCCTTTAGTTAATCTTAGTTAGAATTAGTTATTAATTAGTAGGCTGTTAATTAGTATTTTTTAGCCAATAGTTTATAAATCTCTTACAGTCCATCTTTCTGACGAACGACATATGCCCTTTTTATAAAATGAGAGTGATGTTTAAGTAAAATATTTTCAAATTCAACTTCAAGACTCTTCAAAAACTTATTTCTGAAATATAATCCTAAAAACTCTTACATTCTAAATTGATTGTGAGGTTTGGGAATTGAAACGGCACGGCAACGTTGAAATTTCGTAAATGTCATTTTAAATCTAATCGTGTCAAATTTGACAAAATTACTGTTATACAAATGCTTATTAATTTTACTGAAAGCAAGTTGGAATAAAGTAATGTTAGCCTCGAGGTGAATAAATATTTAAAAGGACCACTGTTTGTCGACGCGTGAAATCTTGCCAAATCTCGAAAATTAGCAAAATAGAAATGCTCTTAAGTACATACGGAGGCGGAGGAACAGAATGCCAGGTAACTTGTAATTTCACGTATGGGCAATTTAAACCAGGTTTATAATGAATAACAACTCCTTCGTCGACCTTTACCACGAAGGAACCGTCACGCATCTCGCCAATCAGTGGCCCGTAAAACAACGTTGAGCATGGCCTGGACATCCCGGTCGCTCTCGCGAGAGTCCTACTCTGAGAAATGCAACGATTATTCGATGCAAATGAACGGCCAGTGTTCGGAATTACGTCAGCGTATGGTACGGGCATAAAACAAACAAAGGTGCTAAGACTAAACGGGAATCGAGAGATCGCAGATAAAAGTACAGCGCAGAATCACGTGTCGTCGACGCCACCAAACGTTTCGCGATGGTGGAAGAATCGAAACAGAATGAACGTAGACTTGATTTAAAGAACCATGAGTTACAGAATCGACAAGAAACCACGAGTTGTTATACCACTGCTCGTCGGTCTATTTATGTTGCGTGTCATCCTCGATGATTATCGAGTCAAGTTGAAGAACTCATAGGCATAGACGTAAACGTGTCGCTGGGTTTTTACCTACCGCATCCCTGATCATATTGCGGTGCCGTGATGTTCTCGATAACGGACTGGTACGTTTCAAACTTTGTCAAGTCTCTATAATTATTCGAGAAGACGCATTCATTTAACGAAGGGCAAAATTGTAACTATACCGTGACGCAATATAATTGATCCTATACTTTCGAGACCGAGGGTGATTTGTCTCGGAACAAAGCATCGAAGGAAAATGATTGTAGGAGACGTTGCAATTATGTTCGGTAAGCAAGCGTCTGACGTTGTTCAGCGAATACCGTTTACTTGAGAATAATTTGTTTCATTGGTATAAAGTTGAGAGACATTTTTACACTAGTGATTTTTAGAGTAATTAAGTACAATTAGTCTGATCAAATGAGCTGTACTCTGTTTTGAGATCCAAAATAGGAAAGACGTCATAGCGAGTGCTACCCTTTTATTCCACGTGTTGTATTGTACCTTTAGTTTCATATTCACGTATATTAATTTAGTCCGATATTAGTATAAGTGTCTTGACAAATAAGGAATCATATTGAACGCTGTGGGAGCCGTAGTAGACAGCTGTAATTCTTCGACAAACACTGCAAGTCAGAAAATTTGATTTTACCTGAATAATATTTCTTTATTCTATTTCAATTTTATTCTTTCCTTTCTCTCTTTACCTTTCACGCATCGTCCAACTACCCACCCTGGGTGAGTTTCGTGTTCCGTTTGCCGATTTGTCGAAAAATCGACTGGCTCCTTAAATCTCTATTTTACATCATTTCAATTTTTATTCCTTAGCCTTAGAGCTCCGGCAGCGCTTGACTCAGGCCGCGCCGGGTGGATTTCTTTTCTCGGCAGTATAGTATTTCCAAATTATCATTTAATTTTATTCTTTGGAATTGTCGAAAAAAGTAAATCGGTCTCAACTATACTCCAATCATGTCCAACTTGATGCCAGTACGCACAAAGAGTCTCCGGCATGCTAGAGCAGTTAGCTTTCCATAGGCTATTAAACCACGCCTCCGTGGCTGTGGTGGGGTTCTCTACAACTGTGGGAGTATACATGTAAGTAAGCACGTACAGATCACAGATCGGTGATCTCTACCCGTTATGTCTTACTGTGACGTCTCATACCCACGGCTTTGATCTCGGCTAGGATCGTGAACGCGCGGCGCCCGTCGTTGGTCGTTACTACCATTACCAATTGGACATACTAGCTGTAGTCTGAACATCTTCTCAATTCCATCGGCTTTGCCCCAATGCTCATCTTTTACACTGTCCAATATCTTTCGCATCTATGGTATCAGCGCTCACGAGTGCAGAGACTTGACGAAGGTACCTTTGCAAATATTGATAATTAATAAAAGTATCGTACATTCGAGAGTGACAAATTCTAAAACAGAGATTTAGCAACCTTATATTTGTGTCGAAAGTGTTTATTTCGAACACTTTCTGGAAACGATAACTAAAGTGCAGATTATTGGAAAATAAACATGGTTGTATCATATATGCATGATTGCTATGAAATTTGGCACAAAATATTCCTTAAACTATTCTCCTTTGCATCAACCTAAATGTTTTTATAAAAATTGAAATAAACAATGTTTTTAATCATTTTTTTTACAAGATTTTTTTAACGTGCTGTGAAATTTTGAATTAAAAATTTTTTTCTTTTAATCTAGGTTGATGCAAAGCGGATTACTATATTTTAACGAAATATTGGTGGATTTTTTATTTCAAATAATTAGAGTGATCTGTGCGTTGCACGGCGCATTTTCGAGAAGCCAATTTCAAACAGCTGCTGTTCATTCATTTATGAATATTTTTACATAAAAAAAATTATATAGATTATCTAGATGCTACAAAATATCAAGTAATTAGTTGTAAATAAATATATATTACGCACTATTCGAAAATAATTCGCGAAAAAGTGGTTGTTTACTTGACCCTCCCCCCTTAAATACTCTCTCATATTTGACTAGAAAGTGTTCTCGTTTAGTAATCAAAAGTATTAGAAGAGATATTTCTAATTCACGGGTACGATCGATCCCGCTTTTGCGATCTCACCCGAAACAAACGAGGGTCATCGACAAGACCATCGACCTTACTAATGTCTAAGTTCTGTTTTCTAGAAATCGGAAGTTTTCAGTGTTTTCTATTCATGCAGCCCAACTGTTACACACATTATATAACATTTCATGTATCAGAGAGACAATGAGAGGGAAAGAGAGCCGATGTATTCGATGAAAAGTAGGTACCAACAGGCGGAAGGAGCGGGAAGAAGGAAACGGTGCACACCGCGTCGATATTCGCGAAGAGTTCGCTGGCCGATTAGAACGCAAATCATTCAGGTGGCCCGCTGGTTAGGTAAGCCAAGACTCCGTGGAGAGATGTGGGATGGGCCGCAGTCACGTGTGGCGACGTAGCTTCGCGTTAGTCCAGCGTAGACTGCGAGGAGAAGAACGGTGCTGACGTGGAGACAATCCACCGGAGAGAACCAGCTCACCAGCTCGCTTCACGGGCGATCCGCTCGCCAAGAGAGAGAGATAGAAAGACCCACGGCGAAAAATACCGCCGGTGCTACGCGGTGAGATGTCAGCCGTCGCAGCGCATTTATGTTATCCTAGTAATTTGCGGGGCTAGGGAACTACGTCTTCGTTAGCGACCGGCTCGCAGTAAGCCAGAATTCATTTGAAACGCCATAAAAATAATCTGTTGTAACATACAGGGTGCATCGTAATATGTGGGATTGTCTTCGATAGCGAAGTAGAGGTATACAGACGATCGGAAATGTTCAAACGAACCGTACACCCTGTTTAATCTATATAGCGCTTAAAAATATAGAGGTTTGTGCTTGGAATTTCTTTGGCTTATGAACCACGAACAGGGTTATCCTATTCAAGGGATACGATGATTCGGATTTTATTCTTTAGCTGTATCAAGGACGTTTTCTTTTGAATTATTCTTGGTGGTGGAGTTTAATACAATTTCACAGGAAGCACTAACCAGATAACCGAGTTATAGCTATTTCTCTACCCCTACGAATCTTAATTGTAAAGTGACTTGTAACCATTTTTGAGAATTTTAACTGACCAAGGACACTTCTTCAAAGGCTAACACCGCTCTCTTTTGTATTTTGTTTTCTCATAGCAAATCATGGATCCCTTCTGTGATAAAGTCAAACGTATTAAATTAATAAGTGTATTAATCGAAAATTGGCTTGTAACTTGGATCGCCTCAAAAGACGAGATATTTTTTCGAGATGGAATTCGAAAATTGCCTGAGAGGTGGGAAAAAGTAGTAAACAGCGATGGATAATACTTTGATTAATCTGTTAATTCATTTTTTTCTCGAAATAAATGCATTTTTCACCACAAAAAAAACGGACCGAACTAATTTGTACTCCAAATAGTTTTATTATAAATATGTATCTACGTGAATAAACTTTATATATGTATGTATTTATAATGAACAATTTATTTGGACGATGTATAACTCGGTCAATAAAAATCATACAACAAAACCAAAAAAACGAAATTAAAGAGAAACGTTTGCTTTATAAGAGCCTCCCATTGAATTTATCTATTTTTTGATTTATATATATATAAAAGTTGTTTCAAATCACCTCCCGAGCCACCCCTTTCAAGGTATTACAACATTCTTGTATATATACAGGGTGTTCAAAAAAAAGTATTCAATATTTGTATGATTTATAGGGCACACTGTACTGAGTAAAAAAGCTTTAGTAAACATAGGTCCAAAGGTCAACCGTTTCTGAGATATAAACATTTTTGTTCGCTAGTATCATGATTGACTTACTACTGGGTTTTCGATATTTATAGAAGATTTTCCACGTGTCCACCGCTCATTTCTGTACATGAAATTGAAAAAATGAAATGGACGAAATTGTCGGCACTTCAATGGAAACATTCAGAACGCGATTTATAAACACTCGCATAAACATCGCATACGATGGAAGCAAGTAAGTCAATCATGATACTAGCAAACAAAAATGTTTATATCTCAGAAACGGTTGTCCTTTGGACCTGTGTTTACTCAAGCTTTTTTACTCACTACAGTGTGCCCTATACACCATATAAATATTGAATGCTTTTTTTGAACACCCTGTATATATATAACTCGAAAAATCAAGGCTCTGCAGAGACTCTGCGTCAGGAAGGAAACTTAAAACGTAATTTACAGAAGAATTTGTTTCTACCTAATGCTGTTGATCCTCTCACACTAACAGCCCAACATACGCAACAAATTAGCATTACCCTCTTTTTCACATGACAAAGATGTCGATAATTTCCATGTACCTCTACAATGCTTCCCACGTAATCCGCGAGAAAAAGCATCAAAATCGAACCACTCTCCTTGTAATTTCCAAGATCAGTCTACATGACCATCGACGCCGATAAATCCTCCCGCGTTCTATCGTCGGATTCTACTGGCTCGTGTATCGTCCTCATCAAGCGAGGCGAGATAAAATCGAAGATGGTCGAAAGAGGGAAGGAGAAAGCGACACGAAAAGGGAAGGCGAGGAGCCGGGAATAGCAGAAGAGCGAAAAGAGAAGGGAGCCAAGGGGCCTCTTTCCGGTCCATGAATCACGCCCACGCGACGCGCGCCCGCTCGATAATTAATGCTCATTTAATTCGGCGTTCATCATCCACGCTGGAAATATTTACAAAAGTCCGGACAACGCCCGGCCCCGTAGAACGCGCGGAGCGGAACCGGAGGACCGTACAACCGAAGGGAATACCTGTCCATGGCCGAGAAAGAGGAATGGCCGCCATGCGATTTGCCATTCATCCTGATTGTCACCGAACTTGGTGCGCTGCCTTTACGCACCTCCTTGCACTTCTCTCGAATCAACAATCGCCCGATGATCTATGCGCCTTCGTAATGGCGATCCCTCGACGACGATCTCTGAGTAATACCTGGTAGCGCGGACACGAGACCGGTCCCCGCAACCCAACAGAAATCGACTGCATTCCTCTTATCAAAGAAATCTTCGGCCGCGATTATTCATGTCCTCGTAAGTATTTCACCGCGATCGGTACGACTACGATCAGATATTGATATTTATCGCTGGCGGGTGATTTGCAGCCCGGCGGTCTTCATAAATGCTTCGTGGATTTACAGTTACAGCGACGGTGGATGGGGGATGTTCATTATACAGGAAAGCGGAAAATACTTTTCGAAAAGGGACGAATAATCATTTTCAGTTTTGTAGGTTGGAATGAAACGTTAAAGAATTTGTTTACATAGGGTTATCTCTGTTAAAAGTTGACGAAACAAACTATTTTTGAGTTTAGGCGTAACGAGATAACGAGAACTTTAATAAATAACAATTAATTTTACAATTGAAATGTAATTAAATGTCCATTCAAAGGGTGCTTGCAACAGTATTTTCACATTTTTCACGGGATGGGTTGTATGGCTCTTTAACAATCCCCTATCGCTGCGATTCAACAATTCGGAGGAGTTAATAAAATCATAGGAATTACTCTTTGTAGACGACAAATTGCTCAGTTCTAGAAATTCCTAGTCATACAAATGTAATAGGTAAAAATGAAATTGAGATTTTAACAGATTTTGAGAAAATGATCAAAACTGACCAGATGATCCTACGGCAATACGATTTGTAGAATTTTTTAATAATAATGAAATTATCTATTATTGGTTGACATCTTCAGCAGAATGGTAAAATATAAGAGCTCCAGTGGTTCTATTCACTATAAACAATAATTACTGTATGTATCGGGACGGTGAATGTTTCTAGTAAAACAAATGTGGTTCATTTTAAATTTTACCGTTTTCTCAAGGAAAATTAAGAAAATATGAAATAAAAACCTCTATGTTTAGAACGCTTGAAGTATCATTTCTTAACTATGTATGATAATTAGACTGCGGATCTTTATGCATTTATAGGAAATTTGAACGCGTAAAAAACTACAAAATGCAAACAATATGCAAGAATATAACAAAAATTGAAAGTAGAGTTCGTGTTATAATATTTGCAAAATAAAATAAATTCCTACTTAGATTCAATTGTTGTAGATACATTCGCCAAGATTTTATTTTGCATAAAGATCCGCAGTCTAATATAGATAATAGAATCAAGTAATCTGAATTTCAGAGAATATTTAAGTTCTGCCGTTCGAATCTAGCATTCCTGACGCTTTCAGAAATTAACGAGGTGGTGAAGTTATGATGCGTGAAGTTACTCTAGACTACAATCTTTACAATTGTCTCATTTTTTAGTACATATATATTATTTCTACATAGATAAAAATATATATTATATTAACCAATGAATTATTAAATTATTATCCTTTTTATAAAGTTTAAAACTCGCAAACTTCTCAAATAGGCTATCTATTAGCCAAGCTATATATTAGCTTTATTTTATATTTACTTTTATAATCTTCGTAAAGCATGTTCCAACAAAAGCGATTTTCATTGCATTTACATAGAATGAAACGTGTAATGTATAGCGTGCGCATCATATGGACCGTTTATTTTGAAAGTAGTGTAGGTCCATCTGCAGCCCGTAAGTATACATTAGTTTAGTAAAATACGCTTAAAATAAATTTATATAACCAAATTACATATTGATAAAACAGTAGAAACATTCCCAGTGTTCATATAATTTGCCTAAATTTTTTAATTAACAGATATGTTAACCTTTAATTTT